>NW_024080698.1:2877127-2926873 GCF_003009895.1 Hyaena hyaena
AGAGGGAGAGAGGGAGAGAGGGAGAGAGGGAGAGAGAGAGAGAGAGAGAGAGAGAGAGAGAATGAATCCCAAGTAGGCTTCACACTCAGCATAGAGCCTGATGCAGGCCTTGAACCCACAAACTGTAAGACCATGATCTGAGCCAAAGCTTAACTAACTGAGCCACTGAGGCACCCCACCCTTTTCTAACTTATAAATGCTCATGGAGCAGAGGATACAAACAATAATGAAATGGATAGTTTTGTACAATGAATGGCCTATTATGTTGTTTTACCTTTACAGAACAGGACATTATGATTTTTTTTCTTCCCTCCCATCCCCCCAGAATAGGAAATACTTTAATACTTCCTGGCATAAATAAATTTTCAAAAGAATGGATCTCTCTTTTTTTGGGGTAATATTTTGCTTTTTTTTTTTTTTTAAAACATTTTAACTGAGGTGTAACTGATACGGGAAAACCTGCACATATTTAATGTATCCAAATTGACAGATTTGAAGTGAGTTCCCCAGCTGCTGAACAAATGAGAAAGGACAGCGAGGAAAGGCCAGGACTCACCTCCCGCTGTGCTGACAGGGCTCGCGCAGGCCCAGAGCAGGGCTGCAGGCTCCCAGGCTGTGAACCGCCTCCGTGACCTCTTGCAGGGAGGGGCACCACCAGTGCTTGTCTCCATCTGTCAGGCCAAAGGAGAGCAGAGGGTTAGTCAGGGAGGGCAGAGGAGGACAGGCACACGACTCCCACGGGAGGGCTTGGCATGACAGCCCCCTGGCCCAAGGGGACCCGCGTCTGCATTCTCTGGGACCACAGCTGTTTTCTGGAGCAATCAAGCAACAGCGGTTTTGAGACACCTGCAGGAGCTTTGGGAAACTGGCTGTTCATATTCTCCTGTCTTCAA
Organism: Hyaena hyaena; assembly: GCF_003009895.1. Taxonomy (NCBI): domain Eukaryota; kingdom Metazoa; phylum Chordata; class Mammalia; order Carnivora; family Hyaenidae; genus Hyaena; species Hyaena hyaena. Next base: position 2,878,021 of record NW_024080698.1, read on the forward strand.
GCTCTGGCCACCTTCAAGTGCGAGGGCTCCAGCAGAGCGCGAGGCTGCCCAGAGCGGAGCCAGATGAAGACACCTAAACCAGAGGCCTCAAAACTGCAAGATGCGGGACACAGGAGAGTCTCTGCAGCCCCAGGACCTCTGCCACCTAAGGGCTGAGGCCAGCTCTGAGCCTCCTGCTGACTTGACACAGCCCTTGCTGCAACATGTGGGTACGCCCAGGTCCACCATTCCAGACGAGCGAGGGCACTCTCTGCAGCCTGGGAGGTGTCTTCGCAGCCAGCTTGAGTTCAAAGTACTATTCTCTCTCGACTGTTGTGACAAAACGTGAATAATCTGACCACACCAACAGAGAGGGAAAACCTTCTGTACTCGGGGGCTTTTCTTACGTCAGACTACTTATGGGCATTTTCAGAATCAGGAAGCTAGGAAAACAAAAGACATGGAGGATGGTATTTCCCAAAGATGGCTGCAAGAGTGTCTCCTTCGCATGCGCTCTTCTGCGCTCTTCTGCGTGGTGACCTCTCCACACCCCAGCAAGGGGTGGAGTCCATGTCCACACACTATCATTCTTCTATATTATCTTACTGATTGATTGATTTTGCTTCTCGTCTCTCCCTGTTAGAATGTAAATACCCCTCCACCCCTGCACACCCAGTGCCTACAGGAGGGGTTGGTGGGTGGGAAAGCTCAATGAGAGAATGAGCTGAATGGAGAGAATCCTAAACAAAGCTGATTGAGTAGTACCTGAATAAGAGGGAATCTTCAGGTTCCCTGTTCAGATAAGCTGGCAGCATCAAGAACCTTGACAAATGTTGAATTTGACAGCAGGTGATGCGTCAGAATCAGGAACTTGGAAACTAGGCTAGGCGCGCATTAGTAGCATATGCTTGACCCTCTGCCATTCCAGGGGTGCGCATTCCCTCTGAGACGCCCACCTCAGTGGATCCCCATGGGCTAGAACCATGCCAGGTGCCCAAGATAAAAAGGTGGCTGGGTGGAGACCTTGACCTCAGGCGCTCACAGCCTAGGAGGGAAGGGAGCCAGGCAGATAAATAAACACAAGGGCATGTGCTCAAAATCAACCAAAGCAGGTGGAAGGTGCAGTCTGCTCAGAGGGGGTGTTGCTTGGAGGTGGGGGGAGCAGGGAAGGTGAGGAGTTGAGGCACAGGTAACGGGCAAAGGGACAGAAATGACAAAGGCAGACGCAAAAAACAGCATATCATGTCCAGTGACTCAAGGCAAGGAACAGAGCATCCTAAACTCCATAAGAAGTTCCAGCAAGAGTCTGGTATGGCTGCAGAGCCAGCAGCTGGGGGAATGGCCGGCAGGGGGTCTCTGAGTCTCATCCAAGGACATCTCTTCTGCTGGCATCGGGTGTCTCTCTCTGGAAATGTATATGGGTCGGGGCTCACCCAACAAGTAATTAGACTCTTGGAGGAGGAAAAACTTTCTTGTTTGTTTTTTTTCCTCTCTGGCAACTTAACAAGTAAGAGTAATGATACCCCTTGCCCACTGCACAAATGAGGTGGGAAGAATGAAGTCTGCAAAACACAATGAGATTCCACTAGAGAGAGAGAGCTGTTTACTAGGGCCCTTGGGGGACTGTGCACGTACACACACGCATGTGTGGGCAGGCCAATGAACTTTCCAGGCATGTGCAAAGAGAATCCACCGCGGTGAGGCCCTGGAGACCCAGCTGGGCAGGAACAGCCTGCCAGCAGTGCAGGACCCCAAAGGGTGCTGTGCATGGCCACCTTCTCACCGCTCCTTGGCCCGTGCAGGTGCATCAGCTGCTTTAAGACCCCTGGGAACAGCAGCGCAGGTGCCACCAGCTTCAAACCTGGAGCCGTCCGTCTACTGTCTCCCTTCCCTGCCCCCACCCAGTAATTACTCCACACCACAGCTTGACCAGGCTGATGGGACAGGAGCAGTTTCAGAGCAAGGGACCTGGGATGCCTCGGGATAAACCAATCAACAGCCCTGGAATCTGGTTAAGCGACGACAGGCACCCCAGAGCCCATAATTAACACTGCCTATAAGTAGGCCATGTGCTCAGCTTTTCCTGAGCGCTGTTTGTCCCAAGTGGGGGTTTTCTGGAGGGCTTGACACAGAACCAAACTCAGACACAAGGCTCTGGTTCCAAATCCCTAACTCAGTTTCTCCACACCCACACCACAGTTGTTTGAGGTGACTCCCCAGAGGAGCATCGGGGGCCCTGTGCCTTTTTAAATGCCACGGCTAAAAGCCCTGAGCATCTGGGCTCTGTTTAGAGACTGTGATTCTGAAAGCATCCCTTGAGGTGGTTCTCCTGGGATGGAACTGATGCTTCGGGGGAAGGCAGGGGAAGAGAAGCACTGGGCCTAAAATAAAAGTGACTTTTCCATCTGTGCCTCAGAAGAAGCGTTGCTTCACGTAACACCACCGCCTCCGTTCTCCTGGCACTACTTGCAGGGAATGGGAAAACCAAATACATCCCAAGAAGCTCCCTGCTCGACATGCTGGCCCCAGCGGCTCCCCTTCCTAGGCCTCTGTCACAGCTTCTCACCCACCAGCTCCTGTCTTGGGCCTTAACAGTCAGATACAGGGCACAGGGTCCATGGGGTTCTGGTCTTTTTCACCCCCCTCCCCATCCTCCAAATTGAATTGCTAATGATGAATATTCTGGGGTGGCTACCTTGAGAGGGCCAACCATGTGCCTGGGTCTTGATTCCCTGACACCATCTTAAGGACCCTACAACTCTCCAGGAGGGGTTCCCCACCAGCTTCAATACGGGGTGGTGGTTCCTAAAGGAAAGTAAGATACTGACCCATCAGACTGGGCCCAGATCCCAGCTGGAGTGTGAGACTCACCGCATTTACAATCTGTTAAAAAACAAAATCCAGGGGCACCTGGGTGGCTCAGTCAGTTAAGCATCCCACTCTTTGTTTTGGCTCAGGTCATGATCTCACAGTTTGTCAATTTGAGTCCTCTCAGGCTCTGTGCTGATGGCGCAGAGCCAGCTTGGGACTCTCTTGTCTCTCCCTCTTTGCCCCACCCTCCCTCCCTCCCTCTCTCTCTCTCTCCCTCTCAAAACTAAATAAACTTAAAAAAAAAAAAAAAACCTTTAAAAAAACCCACCCAAATCCAACCAAGTAAATTTAAGGATCAAACTGGCTTTATGAACCAGCAATTCATGAACCAGGCAGCACCCCACCTGTCAGGCAAAGGGGTTTTCCAAGGAGTTGTACAAAATGGCAGGTTTTTAGAGGAAGGAAGGTGGGATGAGAAAGCTGTTAGCAAAAGGAAAGAAAGGACTGTTCCAAGCAAGGCCACCTCCCCTCAGTGACAAAGGGCAGGGCGCCTTATTATACAGATTACCTCAGGAGTGCCTATCACACAATTCCTGACTGACAGACTGACACTTCAGGGGAGGCTGAAACTGCCATTAGGTTAGTATTAAGCCCTGGTTTGGGGACTTGGCCTATGTGACATCATTTTGGGCTTGTGGGTATTCTTTTCAACACATCTTAGCATTTCTAATCCTCCCAATAACTTAACTTCCCTCTGTACTTTTTCTTTAATGTTTATTTAGAGAGAGAGAGAGAGAGTGTGTGTGTGTGTGTGTGAGCAGGGGAGGGGCAGAGAGGCAGAGAGAGAGAGAGAGAGAGAGAGAGAGAATCCCAAGCAGGCCTCACTTAGCACAGAGCCTGACACAGGGCTTGATCTCATGACTAAGAGATCATGACCTGAGCCAATATCAAGAGTCAAACACCTGGGTAGCTCAGTCAGTTAAGTGTCCGACCTCGGCTCAGGTCATGATCTCATGGTCCTTGGGTTCAAGTCCTGCATCAGGCTCTGTGCGAAACGTTTGCTCAGAGCCTGGAACCTGCTTCAGATTCTTCAGATGCCTCTCCTCCCCTTATACTCTGTCTCTTAAAAATAAATAAATGTAAAAAAAAAAATTTTTTTTTAAAAGAGTCAAATGCTTAACTGACTGAGCCATCTAGGTTCCTGCCCGCACTTCTGTATTTAAATTTACACTTGTAAAATATCACCCGCTTTAGTCAATCGGCCTTAGCCTGTCATTTAAACTTTAAGCACTCAGTAAATGGTAACTGAACACCAGGTGTTGTTCTAAATGCTGGGGGCCCAGTAGAGAACAAAAGAGACAATGTTTTCTCTCCATGAGAAGTTGTCTCATGGAGCTGATGGTTTAGCAGGGAAACAGACAAGACACACGAAAAATAAATACACAGAACGATGCTGGGTGGCATAAATGGCAGAGAAGGAATGTAGCTGGGGTGCTGCAGGGGGGCAGCTACAGACAGGAGGAGGAGCCCAGGGAGCACTCTGAGTCCAGGCTGCCATTCCTTGTTGACTTGGGCCCAGCCTGGAGCCCAGGGTGCTGAAGGGGTGAGGGGAGGAGCACACAGAGAGGGAGGAGGGAACTGCCTGAGACAGGGACGCTGAAGGGACTCGAAGGAAAACTGCTTTTCGCTCCTTTTCCAGCGTCTGTTCTTGCTAGGACCTGCTGCCCTACCTTGCACATGCCTTACAGTACAAAGAATGGAGGTGCGAACTGTAGAGGTCAAGGAGTTAATGATTTCTTTGCAATTTTCCAGCACAGTAGATAACATCTAAGGAGGGACCGGGTGGGTCATCCATGTACGTGTTCCAAATGGCTTGACGTTAGACACTGTGACGCCAAGACCCCCTGGCTCCAGAGCATAAGTGACTTAGGGAGAACACCTGGACCCCTGTCCTTGTTCTGACCAGTTCCCGGGTACCTGAGAGGACTCGCACACCCCCCTCAATAAACCCCCAGACCCCACGCAAATGAGAGGCCCACTTTCCCAGACCCTCCATCCGCTATACTCTGTCCCTTATGCTGCTCAGTAAACTCTGCTCTCACTTCCTCCCAGTTCACTTCGATTTCTACCCTGTGCGAAGCCTGTGGGACCCCCTCTGGGTCCTCGGCTGGCTGGCCCATATCACACCCACCCTGCAGACTGAGGCAAGGAAGAAGGCAAAGGGAAGCAACTGGTCTTAGGAGGATGGAGTGATGTTATTATCAAAGGGATCCATGTATGTGGTAAAAACACAAAATTCCATCAAGTCCGTACCTTAAAAACATGAACATCTCATCGCCCCAACAACAGTGTGAGCACAGGATGGAGCCCGGCATTCTCCCGACCCTGACGCTGCCTCTCCTACGGACAACTGTGTGCCCGGGACCCGGATAAGCTCTGACCCACCTTCTCTTCTTGCCTCTCATGTCTGCTCCTTCTCTGGACAGCTCTATCTACCCACGTCTTTCCAGTCTTCTTTTAATCCCTCCTCTGCCATGCAATCTACCCCACTGACCTCTTTATTTTCCCTTTTCTACCCACTCCCCCTGAGCTGAGGCCCTCCCTTTAGTGCCCCCACAACCTCCTGCTTGCCTTGCTGTAACCCAGCCTGCATGCACCCATCCCCCCACACTCACATATACACCTCCATATCCACCCAGCACATACATCCTCACATATACATCTCCATATGCACTCACCACACACCCCCACACATACATCCTTACATCCATCTACAACACACACATCCTCATACACTCATATACACCCCCATATCCACTCACCACACGCACCCTCACACACTCATATACATCCCTATACCCACCCACCACACATCCTCACATACATATACACCTCCATATCAACTCACCACACACACAACCTCACACTCATATACACCCCTATATCCACTCACCACACATCCTCACATACATATACACCCCCATATCCACTCATCACACACTCATATACACCCCTATACCCACTCACCACACACACCCTTACTCACATATACAGCCCCATATCCACTCACCACACATCCTCACACATACATATATACTCCAATATCCACTCATCACACACACCCTCACACACACATACACCCCTACATCCACCCACCACATACACCCTCACACACACACCATATCCAGCCACCACACACATATCCTCACACACTCATATACACCCCATATCCACCCCACACACACCGTCACACACACATACACCCCTATATCCACTCACCACACAACCTCACATGCACACACATATATATCCCTAATCCACCCACCACACACACCTTCACACACATATACACCCCTATACCCACCCACCACACACATACTCTCAAATATACATATATACTCCTATATCTACCACCCCCAGACATATACTCCTATATCCACCCCCATTACACACTCATATACACTCCCATACCCACCCACCACACACACACTCTCACCCAGACATACAACCCTATATCCACCCATCATTACACATCCATACACACCTCTATATCCACTTATACACCCACCTGTCACACCCACACCCACCCTTCACACCCACTCATATATCCATCCACCGCACACATACCCATACACACATATATACTCCCATACCCATCTACCTACCACACACACACATCTATACATGCCACCCATCTACTCATACAACACACCCTACTCACTGCACACACACTACACCCATCCATAGACACTTCTGCACCACACCTACACCACATCCACACTCACTACGCACACACGACCCATCTGTACACACACCAGACACAGCCACCATCCAACATACACATACACACCACACACACCGTACATACCATCTCACACACACACGTCACACACACACACACCCATTCATACACACACATAGCCCCTATCCACCCCCCCCCACATAGTCTCCATTCCCCTCCCCCCCACAGGTCTCAGTCAGCCTCTAGACCTCTAATTGATGGGAGTGAGGGTGTGAACAGGATAGGTGACGCCGTCCCCAGGCCACCTCTCCTCTCTCCTGCCCTCTGTAACTCATACCGCTGCCAGGTGTCACCTAACACCATTGAGCATTCCTGGCCCCCTGTGTAAGACAGACTTATATTGTGCCAAACCACTGAACCATTCATAACTCTAGTACCAGGTTCTGCTGCAAATGACAAAAAGACTAAAAACAAAACAACAAACTACCTGGGCTTAAATAAGCTAGAATTTTATTTCTCTCTGATGAAAAAGTACGGAAGTGGGTGAGCCACACTGGTACAGAGACCTGACTGATCTGGAGGATACTGGGTGCCTGCCGTTCTCGACATGTGCTTCTCCTTCTTAAGATCACCTCATGGTCCAGGATGGCTGCCAGAGGCCTAGCTGTCACATCTCAACTCCAGGAAACCAATTCTTTGCTTTGCTACCTTAGTATGCACTCTTGGGTTATTTTTAAGGATATAAGATCCCCTCAGTATGACTCAGGGAGGCAGCAGCAAACTACCCACTCACATTTAAAAAGCATGAATTTGAGTCTGATTTAGACTCAACCAAGAGCTTCCCGTGTAATGTCCCTGAATGCATGGCCTACCAGGTTTTCTCTCACTTTGGATTTCTGAACCTGAGATTTCTGGAATATTCCCAATCTCTAGATTAAAATGAAACAGAAGATAGCCAAATGCTGTCGAGGATGTGGAGCAACAGGAACTCTCGTTCATTGCTGGTGGGAATGCAAAATGCTACAGCCATTTTGGAAGACAGCCTGGCAGTTTCTTTCAAAACTAAACATACTCTTACCATACAATCCAGCAATTGCGTCCCTTGGTATTTACCCAAATGAACTGAAAATGTACAGCCACGCAAAAAGCTGCACGTGAATATTTATAGCAGCTATCCTCATAATTGTCAAAGATTGGAAGCTATGAAATGTCCTTCAGGAGGTGACCAGATAAACAAACTGTGGTACATCTACACGATGGAATACTGTTGAGTGATACGAAGAAGTAAGCTATCGTGCCATGAAAAGGCACCTCCAATACATACTGCTTAGTGAAAGGAGCCCAGTCTGAAAAGGTTACATACCACATGATTCCAACTATACGATATTTTGGAAAAGGCAAACTCTAGGGACCATAAAGAGATCAGGGGTTAACGGGAGTCTGGAGGGAGACGGGGAGGAATGAACGGGTAGAGCACAGAGAGAATTCAGAGCGGTGAAACTACTGTGTATGATACAGTAATGATGGACACAGGCCGTACATTCACCCAAACCTACAGAATGTACAACCAAAAGAGTGAACCCCAATTTAAACAATGGCCTTCAGTTAATGATAAGGTATCAATAATGGCTCATTAATCCTAACAAATACAGCATACAAACACAAGATGTCAGTAGTAGTAGAAGAAACTAGGTGCATATTAGGTTGGGAAAGGAGGGGGGTGGGTAGTATGTGGGCACTGCTTTCCAGTCAAATATTCCATAAGCCTGAAACTGTCCGAAAACGACAACAACAACAACAGAAAGGAAGAACTTCTTAAAAAAAAGAAAAGAAACAGAGGAAAAAGCCTCCAGACACAGCACCGTGGGCGGCACTTCCCCACAGTCTAAGGAATGGTGGTGTTCGCTGCATTCCGGATCAAGGACCCAGCTGAGAACCGAATGCTGTGGTTCTCAGATTCATCTGTACATTCTGGAATCACTGTAGGGAACAGCTTCACAAGTTACTGCCACCTGTGTCCCACCCGCCGTGACTGTGGTTTAATTAGTCTGGCTTGGGCTCTGGAATTTAAGAAAAAAATCCCAAGTGATTCTACAATGCAGTCACCTTGGGAAGCCAGCAAACTAATGAAAGCCATGGCCTTCACACCAAAACTGCACTGGGGGACTCACCCTCACATGCTCTGGCGGGTGCTGAGGGTGGGTGGGTGTGGGGAGGAACACAGAGGGATATCCCCACTCCACGTACAACCACAGCTCCCAGCCTTGCCTCCAAGCCCAGGAGCCCAGGGGTACTCAGAGGCAGCTGTTTACTGGAGTCATCTGGGGAGGTTTTAAAATATCCCTCTCCAGGCTGTACCCCACAACAATCTCAGAGGGCAAGATCCCTGCCTCGGCATGGGACAGCTCCGACACAGTCCTAGGGGAGCTTTATGATCAGGGTCCGAAGACAAATAATTAAGAAGTGCTTACCATATTCCTGTATGAGGTTTGTGCACTTGGCCAAAGTCCTCATAACCTGGCACTTTCTCAGCCTGGCTGCACAGTAGAATCAGGGAGCTTTAAAAGTCTGTGCCAGGCAGTGTTGTAAGTGTGTTCCAGAAACGGACCCTGCTGAGCCTCAGCAGCAGCCATGGAGAGGCAGCATACAACCCCAGCTGTGAAGGTGGTTGGACAGAGAGAGAGGCAAGTCAGAAGGCAAATGCTCCAGAAGGCAGGGACACGAGGAAGATGCCAGCTGGGCTGGGGTGATGCACACATGCCTGTCTCACCGGGGTCCCTGCATTCTGACCTCGGAAGATAGGATAGCATGTCTGGAGTTTGGCCTGCACACACAGCTCCACAGCTGACCAGGATCAGAGGGGCTGGTGGGGAAAGATGCTGATGTCCATTGCGGGCAAGGCACACATTCCTCGACACCCAGCCACACATTCAACGAATACCAGCTGAGTCCTACTGTACACTGGCTCGTGTAGCTGCCAGGAACTCAAGAGAACTTAAAGACAAGTGAAGCCACAGTCCCTGCGCTCTGGAGCTCACAGCCTAATGGGTGAGATGAGATGAGCCAAATAATGCACACATCAACTATGACCAGAGCCACAGAGAGTGGAAAGGGAGTGAGAGAGGGGACAGAGCTGGACAGGTCAGGGCAGACCTCCCCAACGAGGCCGCGCCAGCGGGGCTCACTGGTCCAGGGGCAGAGATGGAGTTGGGAAGTCAAAAGGTAGAGGCTGAGAAAAGGAAGATATCATCCAGGGAGGAGAAAGCGGCACATGCAAAGCCCCTATAGCAGGAGGGGAGATAAGCAGAAAAGGCCAGGGAGCAGAGAGAGCCAGGCAGAGAAGATAAAGTGATCTGGACTGAGGGTCCAGCCCACCACATAGGAGACCGTATGTCTTCACACAGTGTGAAGCTTGGGCTTTCTGGCTACCTGATTATCTGAGAAAGGGTGCTGTGCTGATTAAATGAGATAGGCAAAGCCCTGAGCTCCGTGCCTGGCACAAGCTGTCTAGAAATGTGAACTATTATTTTCAAGGAAACAACTTTTATTATCACAACAGACAATAATATGTTTTTAAAAGGAGGATCAATTATGAAGTTGAATTACTGTTATTGTCAGGTTCCAACTGAGACTTTGACGAGGCTGTGCTGAGCAAATGACATCTCTGAGGGAGCTGAGGGCTGGGTTCTCCAGGGTGGTCCTCAGGCTGTTTGCCTGCTCATTTGGACCTGCACAGTGTTCTCACAGTACCAGTGTGCAGATTAGGAGTGCAGCTGGATCCCAGCCTGTCTGCTTGGCCCAGAGACAGAGGCACCTGCCCCGTGAAGGTTACGCCCACGTAAGCAGAGGGTCGGGCCCTGGGCCCAGCACAGATGTGCTCCCTGCATGCGATGGTTACTGCCACACCACCACGGGAGATGGAATCCACTAGCAAGGCTGTATGGAGCCCCAAGGGGCAGCTGTCCACAGGCAGGGCCTCCGCCTAGGGAGGCTCCAGGAGGCTCTGAGTGGGCTGTCTCCTACCACTCCAGCAGGAGGCTGTCCCGACCACCATGAAACACAGATCAGGTGAAGTGGGGACAACTCCTAATAAGACAGTGAAGAGCAGGGGCATCTGGGTGGCTCAGCTGGTTAAGCATCTGACTTCATCTCAGGTCATGATCTCATGGTTCCTGAGTTTGAGCCTCGTATCAGGCTCCATGCCAACAGCTCAGAGCCTGGAACCTGCTTTGGATTTTGTGTCTCCCTCTCTCTGCCTCTCCCCTGCTCATACTCTTGTCTTTCTCTCTCCAAAATAAATAAACATTAAAAAAAAATACAGTGAAGAGCAGAAAGGGTCAAATGAATCTATAGACTAAGGGGATGTTGACTGCTTAAAAATCATCTGAGAAGACAAAACAAAAACCAATCATCTGAGGATAGGGTGAGACAGAAATGGCCAAAACGGAACTAGACAAATTAAGAAGAGGGAGCAGAATACTTGTGCTGCTTTGCTCCTTTGGTTTATATAATGATATCTGAGTCATAAAGAAGTATGTTTTCGTTTTGATAATAGCTATCATATCGTGAGTGTCCACTATATACCAGGTGCCTCACCTATGTTATTACCGCCAACTCTGAAAATAATCTTGAGTGTTCAGTGCTGGCCACTCAGGTGAGGACTCTGTCAGTCTGATGGCCAAGCTCCATCTGCGTCCTGACACTGTTCCATGCCGCTGCAGGGGTCTTCCCAAGGGAGTGGCTGTCAGACATCCTGTCTCCACTCCAGCCACCCCATCCTATGCTCTGTCGCCCATTATGCATCCCCATGTTCCCACGATATGTCAAAATTCCCAGCAAGGCATAGTCTGCAGCTCTAATCAAAGAATGCTTTTAGTGTTCTCCAAAACTTTTTTGATGGTATATATCTATCAATAAAGTTTTTAAAATTTATACCTCCGACAAATGTACATTTATAAGCTCTAGAAATTACCGTGGTGCTAATATGCCATGTACATGATATATTAAAAAGGGAACTTCAAAAACATGAGCTACGGTGAACGTGAGACAGGAAACTATCAACACCCTAGAGGAGAAAGCAGGAAACAACCTCCTTGACCTCCACCGCAGCAACTTCTTACTTGACACATCCCCAAAAGCAAGGGAATCGAGAGCAAAAATAAACTGTTGGGACCTCATCAAGATTAAAAGCTTCTGCACAGCCAAGGAAACAACCCAGAAAATTAATAGGCAACCAACGGAATGGGAAAAGATAGTTGCAAATGACATATCAGATAAAGGGTTAATATCCAGAATCTATAAGGAACTCACCAAACTCCACGCCCGAAAAACAAACAACCCAGTGAAGAAATGGGCAGAAGACATGAACAGACACTTCTCCAAAGAAGACATCCAGATGGCCAACAGACACATGAAACGATGCTCAGCATCCCTCCTCATCAGGGAAATACAAATCAAAACCACACTGAGATACCACCTCACGCCAGTCAGAGTGGCTAAAATGAGCAAATCAGAGAACTCTAGATGCTGGCGAGGATGTGGAGAAACGGACACCCTCCTCCACTGTTGGTGGGAATGTAAACTGGTACAGCCCCTCTGGAAAACAGTGTGGAGGTTCCTCAGGAAACTAACAATAGAACTCCCTTATGACCCAGCAATAGCACTGCTAGGAATTTACCCAAGGGATACAGAAATGCTGAGGCATAGGAGCACATGTACCCCAATGTTCATAGCAGCACTCTCCACAATAGCTAAAACATGGAAAGAGCCTAAGTGTCCATCAACAGATGAATGGATCAAGAAGATGTGGTTTATCTATACCATGGAATACTACATGGCAATGAGAAACAATGAAATCTGGCCATGTGTAGCAACATGGATGGACCTTGAGGGTGTTATGCTGAGCGAAATAAGTCAGGCAGAGAAGGACAAATACCATATGTTTGCACGTATAGGAGGATTAGGAGGAACTTGACGGAGGACCAAGGGGGAGAAGAAGGGCAGAAATGGTGGGGGAAAGGGAGAGAGGCAAACCATGAGAGACTCTTGAATGCTGACAAAAACTGAGGACTGATGGATGTGGGGGGGAGGGGGGGATGGGCATGGAGGAGGGCACTTTGGGGATGAGCACTGAGTGTTATGTAGAAACTAATTTGACAATAAACTATTTGTAAAAAAAAAAACAAAAAAAAAAAACAAAAAAAAAAAAACATGAGCTACGGGGGACCTGGCTGGCTCAGTCAGTAGGGCATGAGACTCTTGATCTTGGGGTTGTGGGTTAGAGTCCCATGTTGGGTGTAGAGATTACTTAAAAATAAAATGTTAGAAAAAAAACGTTGAGCTACTTAAAAATTTTTTAAAAATAATTTAAAAAAAAATTTTTTTTTTTTTTTTGAGAGAGAGAGACAGAGCATGAGCACAGGAGAAGTGGAGGTGGGTGGGGAAACAGAATCTGAAGCAGGCTTCAGGCTCCAAGCTGTTAGCACAGAGCCTGACATGGGGCTCGAACACACAAACTGTGAGATCATGACCTGAGCTTAAGTTGGACACTTAACCGACTGAGCTACCCAGGCGTCCCAAGTTTGAGCTACTTTTGACACACAAATAATAATAATAATAATAATAATAATAATAATAATAATAATAATAATAAAAGAGCTACTATGATTTAAGTTTCCACTTTAAAAAACTGGAGGAAAAGAGAGAAGATCAAAACCCAAACAAGCAGAATTTGAAAGGAAATAAGGGTAAGCAGAAGTCAATGAAACAGAAAGCAGAGAAACTATAAGGAAAATCAGTGAAACCAAAAGCTGGTTCTTTGAGATCAACAAAGGTAATAAACCTGTAACCCAACTGACAGGAAAGAAGAAAGAAACAAATTACCAATATCAGAATAAGAAAGAGGCCATCATCACTGATCCAACAGACATTAAAAGGATAATAAGGAAATATTATGAACAAATCTATGCCAATACATTTGACAACTTAGGTGAAATGGACACAAAATAACAGAGCTCACTCAAGAAGAAACAAATAATGTAAATAGCCACATATGTATTTTAACAAGTGGATTTGTAATTTAAAAATCTTCCCATAAAGAAAACTCAAGGCCCAGATGGTTCCACTGGCTAATTTTACCAAACATTTGGGGAAGAAATAATACCAGTTCCACACAAAGTCTTCCAGAATACCGAAGAAGAGCAAATACTTCTTAACACGTTCTATGAAGCCAGTATTACTCTGACACCAAAACCAGGAAGAGAAACCTACAGACTAATATCTTCAGTGAACATAAATGTTAAAAATTCTCAACAAAACTTTACCAGATTGAATCCAACAAAACATACAAAATTAATACATCATAACCAAATAGGATTATTCCAGAATGTAAGGATGCAAAAATAAACATTCAAAAATCAGTGTAATTCACGATATTAAGGGACTGAAGAAGAGGGGCACCTGGGTGGCTCAGTTGGTTAAGTGGCCAACTTCAGCTCAGGTCATGATCTCCTGGTTCATGAGTTCAGGCCTCAAGCCTGGAGCCTGCTTCAGATTCTGTGTCTCCCTCTCTCTCTGCCCCTCCCCTGCTTGCACTCTGTCTCTCTCAGTCAAAAATAAACAAACATTTTAAAAAAAGAAAGAAACTGAAGAAGATCTAAATAAATGGAAAGACACCCCACGTGCATGGATTGGAGGGCTTAAGTGTGTCAATATGCCCCATACTGATCTATAGATTCAGTGCAATCCCAATAAAGACTCAGGCAGAATTTTTTTTTTTTTTGGTAGAAAATGACAAGCTCATTCTAAAATTTATATAAAAATGCAAAGGACCTAGAAGAGCCAAAAAACTTTGAGAAAGAATGAGGCTGAAGGATTTAAACTATCTGATTTCAACACTTAAAAAAACTACAGTAATGTAGACAGTGGGGATAAAATTAGACTTATAAATCAATGAAACAGACTAGAATTCAGAAATAGACCCACACATATATGATCAATTGATTTCTGAATAAAGGTACTACATTAATTCAATTCAGTCAGAATAATCTTTTCAACAAATGTGTTGAAAATGTGTTGGTACTGAGATACCACCTCACACCAGTCAGAGTGGCTAAAATGAGCAAATCAGAGAACACGAGATGCTGGCGAGGATGTGGAGAAACGGGCACCCTCCTACACTGTTGGTGGGAATGTAAACTGGTACAGCCCCTCTGGAAAACAGTGTGGAGGTTCCTCAGGAAACTAACAATAGAACTCCCCTATGACCCAGCAATAGCACTGCTAGGAATTTACCCAAGGGATACAGAAATGCTGAGGCATAGGAGCACATGTACCCCAATGTTCATAGCAGCACTCTCCACAATAGCTAAAACATGGAAAGAGCCTAAGTGTCCATCAACAGATGAATGGATCAAGAAGATGTGGTTTATCTATACCATGGAATACTACATGGCAATGAGAAACAATGAAATCTGGCCATGTGTAGCAACATGGATGGACCTTGAGGGTGTTATGCTGAGCGAAATAAGTCAGGCAGAGAAGGACAAATATCATATGTTTGCACGTATAGGAGGATTAGGAGGAACTTGACGGAGGAACAAGGGGGAGAAGAAGGGGGGAAATGGTGGGGGAAAGGGAGAGAGGCAAACCATGAGAGACTCTTGAATGCTGACAAAAACTGAGGACTGATGGATGGATGTAGGGGGGAGGGGGGATGGGCATGGAGGAGGGCACTCGTGGGGATGAGCACTGGGTGTTATGTGGAAACTAATTTGACAATAAACTATTTGAAAAAAAAAATGTGTTGGTAATATTGTATAGTCATATGTAAAGAAATTAGCCTTAACCTTACACCAGTGAAATGGACCACTGACCTAAAAGTCTAAGACTAATTATAAAGTATTGAACTTATTTTAATTATAAAAAGTGTAAATGATAAAACTTAATTATGAAATTTGTAGAAGAAAACAAGAAAAGATCTCAGTGACCCAGGTTTCACAAATATTTCTAAAATATAACACTAAAAGCACCAATTATAACATATCAATAAATCATACTTCATTAAAATATAAAAACATTTGTTCTTCAGGACTACTCCTATGGTGCCTCTGTAGGATGGCCCCCATGAATCTTCCATTCATCCTACCCCATTAAAGCACCTTAAATTTCTTTCCATTGAGTTTCACTTCCAGAACATTAGCCCATGCTCACATAATGAGTGTATTTTTCATGACTTTGTGGCTCAGCAGGCTATTGCACCTTCTTGATTCTCAAAATTACCTGTGAAGCAACATGGATGGACCTTGAGGGTGTTATGCTGAGTGAAATAAGTCAGGCAGAGAAGGACAAATATCATATGTTTGCACGTACAGGAGGATTAGGAGGAACTTAACGGAGGAACAAGGGGGAGAAGAAGGGGGGAAATGGTGGGGGAAAGGGAGAGAGGCAAACCATGAGAGACTCTTGAATGCTGACAAAAACTGAGGACTGATGGATGGGGGGGGGAGGGGCATGGAGGAGGGCACTTGTGGGGATGAGGACTGGGTGTTATGTGGAAACTAATTTGACAATAAACTATTTGTAAAAATAAATAAATAAATAAATATTACTTGTGGAAAAAAAAACCATTTGTTCTTCAAAACATATGATCATACAAATGAAAAGGAAAGCCACAGACTAGGGGAGAATATTTGCAAAAAAACGTACTGACAAAGAACTGGAATTAGAATATATCCACGGGTACCTGGGTAGCTTAGTCAGTTGGGCATCCAACTCTTGATTTCTGCTCATGTCATGATCTAGCAGGTTCATGGGTTGGAGCCCGGCACTGGACTAGCTCTGCACTGTCAGTGTGGAGCCTGCCTGGGGTCTTCTCTCTCCCTCTCTCTCTCTCTCTCTCTGCCCCTCCCCTCCACTTCTTCTCTCTCAAAATAAACTTAAAAAAAAAAACACAAAAACATAACGCTTACAATTCAACAGAAAGACAACCCAATAAGAAAGTGGACCAAAAAACTAAATACACATTTAACTAAAGAAGATACACGGATGGCAAATAAGCTGATGCAAAGATCGTCAGTCCTTAGGGAAAAGGAAAATTAAAACCACAATGAACTACCGCTATATACCTATTATAAAGACTGATTAGAGGCCCCTGGGTGGCTCAGTTGGTTGAGAACCTGACTTCAGCTCAGGTCATGATCTCACAGTTCATGGGTTTAAGCTATGTGTCAGACTCCTTGCTATCAGCACAGAGCCCGCTTTGGATCCTCTGTCCCCCTCTCTCTCTGCTCCTCCCCCACTCATTCTCTCTCTCTCAAATATAAATAAACATTGAAAAAAAAGAAAAAAGATTGACTACACCTAAAGTGGTAGGGAATATGTGGAGCAACTGGAACTTTCCTACACTCCTGGTGGGGAGATGGTAGGGTCACTTTAGAAAACTGTTTCGCAATCTTTTTTCTCATGAAGCCATGAGATCCTGACCTGAACCAAAACCAAAAGTCAGACACTTAACCAATGAGTCACCCAGGCTCCCCAGTTTGGCAATGTCTTAAAAACTTAAACATATAGGGATGTCTGTCTGGCTCAGCTGGAAGAGCATAAGACTCGTGTTCTTGAGGTTGTTAAGTTCAAGCCCCAAATAAGGGTACAGAGATTACTAAAGAAAAAATAAACAAAAAAAAATCTACTTTAAACATACATTTATCATATGACCCAGCCTATCCACTCATAGATATTTACCCCAAGGGGAAAGAAAGCAGATGTCCATAGAAAGGCCTGCATAAGAATGTTTATAACTGATTTTAATAGCCCCCAAACTGAAAGAAAAAAGAAAATGTCCGTCAGTAGGGATAAGATATCCGTACAATGAAATACTACTCAGCTATTAAAAGGAATAAATTATGGATACACATAACAACACCGATGGATTTCAAAATAATTATCCTCTGTGAAAGAAGCCAGACAAAAAAGAGTACCTATTGCATGATTCCATTTATATAAAATTCTAGCGAATGCAAACTGATCTGTAGTGACAGAAAGTAGATCAGTGATTTCCTAGAGGCCAAAGGGAAAGGAGAGATAAATTTATTACATAAATGTACAAGGAAACTTTGAGGGCATTGGACATCATTATCTTGATAATGATGACAGTTTTATGGGTATATACATATGTCAAGTGAATAAAATGCATGCTTTAAATGTATACAAGTTAATGTGTGTCAATTACATACCTCAATAAAACTTAAAAAAGAAAGATGGATTAAAATGTAAATATAGGTGTGAATTCTTTTATACCTGGTAGCTCATCCCACCTCAAGGGTCCCCCATGCTGGAGACCCCTGGTTTAGAAAATCCTGTCTGACTTGCATTCTGTAGACTGTGGCCTCTCCTGACATCCAGGGAAGAGAACTCTCTACTGGAGATAACTTCAGATGAATATCAAAGTGCCAGGAGAAATACAATGTAAGTAAATCTATAAATACAAAATATGTATTATGTGGACTGTGCATTAATTTTGCTTAAAAAGTAATCACAAGAAACTCTTAATAATGACTACTTGAGGAGAGAAGTGGCCACGGAGAGTGCGTGGGCAGGGAAGCTTTCACTTTTCCTTTTGCACCTTTCTCTAGTATTTGAATTTTATTTTCCCCCTTCTTTAAAAGATTTATTTTTAAGCAATTTCTACACCCAACATGGGGCTCAAACTCACACCCCTGAGATTAAGAGTCGCATGCTCCACTTACTGAGCCAGCAGGGCACTCCTGGTATTTGAATTTTCTGCACTTGATATATAGAATACTTTAAGATACTAACAACAGGGCTTACCTAACTAGCAAAGTTATTTGTCTTGGTTTTGTTTTGTTTTATTCTTTTTGCAAGAAGCAATCTTATAAATATTATCTGAGAGGGAGCAAGGAAGGAAAGTAGAGAAGAAGAATGGAGACAGAATACAAGTAAACAATGACTCACAAAACAGGGGCCTGTCCAAGGGAATACTAAAGCCCCAGTGACTATAATATTGGAGCCCTGGGGACAGAGGGAAAAAGCATGGTGACCACGTGAGAAAGAAAAAAGTGTCCAAAGACATTGTTGATGAAAATGAAACTAATTTTTTTCTGAGAACTAAGTCTCTCGCCCACTTAAAAAATATCCAAAGAATGTACTGGCCAGGATAATTTTATTTTGTTATATTCTCCTCCTCCTACACGAATATTCTAGTAGCTGGTAGGGAATGGAAGGGGTAGGTAAGAATGAACAGCACTGTTGGAAGCTGAAAGGACAGAACCTACGCGTGTTTTACTCCTCTCTAGAGTGTTTCGATCTCATTGATAGGGCTCCTTTCCTCCAGGCACTGCTGCCTACTCAGTGCGCCTGGCAGGGTTACTGACCAGTCCCATGCTGGCACAGCCAAAGCACGTTTGCTAAAGAAACATGAGGTCATTTCTTTCAAGCAATTAATTGCACAAGACCATGTTTGCTTTCAAGACCAAATTCTGCCATTAAAAAAACAATTAGAGCTAATAAACGAGTTCAGCAAGGTTGCAGGATACAAAGTCTGTATACAAAAATCGGTTGTCTATCTACACACCAGCAAGAAACAATCTGAAAAGAAAATGAAGAAAAAAATTCCATTTATAATAGCATCAAAAAATTTAGGAATAAACTTTTTTAGGAATAAATTTAACAAAAGAAGTGTTAAGACTTACACACTTACAAAAGAAATTAAAGAAGATCTAAATAAATGGAAAGATATTCCGTACTGGTGACTTGGAACACTCAATATTATTAAAATGGCAGTAATACTCAAAGTTATCTACAGATTCAACACAATCACTATCAAAACCTCAGCTGCCATTTTTACAGAGGTTCACAAACCATCCTAAAATTAATATGGAAATATAAGAGATCCAGAATAGCCAAAATAATTTTGAAAAGAGCAAAGCCAGAAGACTCACACTTCCCAATTTCAACACTGCAAGCTGCAGCAATCAAGAATCTGGGGTACTGGCATAAAGATATATAATTCATGGAATAAAACTGAGAATCCAGAAATAAACTCTTACATCTCTGGTCAATTGATTTTCAGCAAGGGTGCCAACTGAACAGAGAAAGAATAGTCTTTTTAGGAAAAAAAATTTTAATGCTTATTTTTGAGAGACAGAGTGTGAGTGGGGGAGGGGCAGAGAAAAAGGGAGATACAGAATCCAAAGCAGGCTCCAGGCTCTGAGCTGCCAGCACAGAGCCCAATGCAGGGCTTGAACCCACGAGCCGTGAGATCATGACCTGAGCTGAAGTTGAACACTCAACCAACTGAGCTACCCAGGCACCCTGAGAAAGAACAGTCCTTTCAACAAATAGTGTTTTTCAACAATTGGATATCCACATACAGAAAAATGAAGCTGAACCCCTATCTCATACCATATTAAAAAAACAACTCAGAATAAATCAAAGAGCTAAATGCAAGAGCCAAAAGTATAAATCTTTCGGAAGGAAACACTAGGGAAAAATATTCATGACCTTGGACTAGGAAATGGTGTCTTATTTGACACTGAAAGCATAGGAAACAGTAGGGAAAAGTTAGATAAATTAGACTTTATCAAAATTTAAAACTTGTGCATCAAAGCCCACTATCAAGAAAGTGAAAAGATAAACCACAGAACGAGAAAAAATATCTGGAAATGACGTATCTGGCGAGGGTCTAGTATCTAGAGTATATAAAGAACTCCTGCAACTCAACAAAAAAGACTAACAACCCAATCAAAACATGGGCTAAGCTTGAACAGATGTTTCCCCAAAGAAGATATACAAATGGCCAATAAGTATATGAACAGATGCTGAACATCCTTAGTCATCAGAGAAATGCAAATCTAGACCACAGGATACCACTTAGCACCCACTAGTTTTGGCTATTAAAAGATGGACAGTAACAAATGTTAGCAAGGGTGTGAAGAAACTGGAACCCTCCTACATTGCTGGTGGGAATGTAAAATGATGCAGCCACTTGAGAAAATAGTTTGGCAATCCTTCAAAAAGTTAAATATACAGTTACCATATGACCTAGCAATTCCACCCAAGAGAAAGGAAAACACATGTCCCCATAAGCACTTGCATGCAAATGTTTGTTGCAGTAGTATTCACATAGTCAAAAAGTGGAAACAACCCAAGAGTCTGTCAACAGATGAATGGATAAAACATGGTACATCCATACAATGGAATATTATCCAGTCATAAAAAAGAATGAAGTACTAATACATGCTACAGCTTCCATGAACCTTGCAAGCATTATGCTAAATGAGAGGCCAGATACAAAAGGTCACATATTGTATCATTATATTTATATGAAATGTCCAGAATACTCAAGTTCATGGAGACAGAATGTAGATTAGGGGCTGGGCGGAGTGAGGGGGTGGGACCACTGATGGGTATGAGGTTTTTTTCTGGGGTGATGAAAATGTTCTGGAATTAGATAGTGATGATGGTTGAGCAACTCTATGAATCATATTGAATCATAACACTTTAGATGAGTGAATTACATGGTATGTGAATTACATCTAAACAACACAAGTTCTGTCCCTGTCTTAATAAATATTAACAATGTTTCACTATGCCTGCAATGGCCCCCATCGTCCTCTGCCCCTCCCCCTGTGCTCACACTCTCAATCTCTCAAAATAAATAAATAAATAAATAGAGAAATGTGCGAATACCAGACTTACCAGTCTCTCAGACAGGGCAGGAACTCTCTAGTCCCCACAGACAAGTGAGTTTGCCATCCCTACCCCTCTGGCCCCAAACATCCAGTCAGGGCTCTGAGCTACAGGCAACAGAAAAAAAGCTCTGGGTGTTTGAATGGAAAGCAGTTTGTTATGTGTCAGAAACCAAATGACCCTAAAGTTAATGAAGCTTAAGCTCTGAAGTCCTCACTTGCAAGGCCCCCTGTGAACATCCTGTTGGATGGTCTGTAGGAAAGCCAGGCTACAACCAATGGTCATTTCTACATGAGCATTTCTGGAACATTTCTAGATCTAAAGAGATCTAGAAGAAAGAGACCTGAACTGCTCAAAGTCCAGTATTTGGTATGACTTCTGTACTCAGTCTAAATAAATGTTCACAGGGCGCCTGGGTGGCTCAGTCAGTTAAGCGTCCGACTTTGGCTCAGGTCATGATGTCACGGTTCGTGGGTTTGAGCCCCACGTCGGGCTCTGTGATGACAGCTCAGAGCCTGGAGCCTGCTTCAGATTCTGTGTCTCCCTCTCTCTCTGCCCCTCCCCTCCCCTGCTCATGCTGTCTCTGACTCTCAAAAATAAATAAAAAACATTACAAAAATTTTTAAGTAAATGTTCACTTTCATACTTATTTTTCCATGTTGATGAATTAGATGATCCAGATGTTATAATTACAGACAAGGATTTTAAAGCAACTGTTAACAGCTATGCTCAGTGTGGTAAATGATAATATGCTCATATTGAATGAACATATAAGAACTCCCAGTAGAGAAATACAAACTACAAAATAATAATAATAATAATACTGAACTAAATGGAAATTCTAAAACTAAAAATTGAAATATTTGAAAGGAGGCTGGAAAAGTGAGTCTCCAGGATTCTACCCTGGAGGGGTAGGATCAGGAGACTAAAAATTCTTCAAACATAGCCAGGCTGTTCAAAGGGCATCAGATAGTCAGAAAACACGGCAAATGTCCTCTAAAGCCTGTGACCCAGTTCTGTCTAATAAAACAAAATGGAAAGTATCTTGATAAAGAGAGAAAAATATGAGAAAGGATGACCTCTTCTCCTCTACTCTTCTTTCTGCCTTGAACTGCTGTGTCATGAGAACATGATGATGCTTGGTGCTATAGCAGCCATTTTGCAACCTTGAGGAGAAGTAGTGAGAACTAGTGAGAAGAAGCTAAAGCCGGAGCCCTAATACTGAAGATCTGCTAAACTACCATGGAAACCCCCACATCTGGATTTCTTGTCATGTGAGATAATAAACTTCTCTGAACTGGATATCTGTCACTTAAAGTAAAACTAACTAAAACTTAGTTTTCTCTTGAAAATGGAGAGATCTGGGGGCACTGGTGTGGCTTAGTCAGTTAAGTGTCCGACTCTTGATTTTGGCTCAGGTCATGATCTCGTGGTTCATGAGAACAGGCAATATCAGGTTGTCGAGTAGGGCTCTGAGCTGACAGCATGGATCCTGCTTGGATGGTAAAAGCCACATAACATAAAAATTTCCCCTTAGCCATTTTGAAGTGTACAGTTCAGTGGTGTTAAGCACACTCACACTGTTACACAGTAGTGTAACCATCACCATGGTCCATTTCCAACATTTCCATCCTTCCAAACTGAAACTCTGTCCCCGTTAAACACTAACTTTCCATTGCCCCTTCCCCTGGGTCCTGGCAGCCACCATTCCACATTCCATCTCTATGAACTCGAAGTCTGTAGGTACTCCACATATGTGGAACCACACAGTACTTCTCCTTTTGTGTCTGGCTTAGTCACTTAGCGTAATGTCCTCATGGTTCATCCATGTTGTAGCCTGTGTCAGAATTTCCCTCCTTTTTAATGCAGAATAGTATTCTGGCGCATGTATATACCACATTTTATCCACTCATCCAGTCAGAGACATCTGGGTTACTTCCACCTTTTGGTTATTTGTGAATAATGCTACTATGAACCCGGATGTACAAATACCTGTTTAAGATCCTGCTTTCGATTCTTTTGTGGACCTGGCCTTTGACCTTCCCCAAACCAGTCAAGTTCCCAACCTTGGCATGGAATTCTCTACGCCAGTCTGTATCCCAATGGGAAAGAAAGAGAAGCCCGGGCTGGGCTCTCAAGTAATACCATGAGAAAGACTCCGGAGCCAGAGCTGAACTGGCTGGGAACTCCAGAGCAAGTTCCTAGCCCCTCCTGATGGAGGCTGAATCAGGGACAATGGGACAAGAAGCAAAGAAGAATGGGACGTCCCCTCTGCCTCTGCGGGAGGAGACACATACCACTGCATGGAGGAGAGGAGCGGGACAAGGAAGGCCTCTGTTCCCCAAAAGGGCAGGCATGCTGCAGAGGAGGCCCCAGAGGTTCAGGAAAGGGCAGCCCAGGCTGTAGGAGCAGAGGTTATGAAAAGAGTGCAGATGCCCAGACTGGTGCTATTCAGAAGACCTCAGTTACAAGGGTCCCAGCGTGGGGATGGAGAATGAGGGAGGAGGGGAGAGGGTGCAGGAGTTTGGAATGCTCCCATTTGATAGATGGGCCCTAGCTCAGTCACCTCGTGAAGTACAAGAGGCACAAAAGCAGAAATGCAAAGGGCCAATGGGGCAGGGGCTTAATGCTGCATGGTGGGTCTATAACTTTGGCCTTCAGGGTTAGGCGCTTTCGAATTTTAGTGAAAGGGTGGGCAGATTACAGCTGTGGGCAAAAGCAGGCTCCAGACACCTGTGAATCCCTCTCCCTGTCTGCCATAAGCAACTTTCAACTGGCTACATGATAGCTTTTGGTGCCCAAGTGTCTAGGTTCAGGTACCAAATGATGACAGCCTGGGAACAGTACAGCCACTAAATGGAAAATTGATTGCCCTGTGAAACTCTGAACATCTTCAAGTATAAAGATGACCTAAATCACCATTTCAATGTCAGGACCAAGGTACAGACTCAGGGCTCTCATTTTTGCCTGGATCACACTTAGGGGCCCTGCTGATACCCAAGGAGCCAAGGGGGACTGCTGGTGGGGACATTGCTTCAAGGGCCTCCCCCTTGGTGACTCTAACCCTAGGATCTTCCCTGATTTGATGCAGATGTTCATGAAACCCTCCCAAGCAAACTGGGGCTCGCAGGAAGAACTCAAAGGCAAGCTGTCTCTTTAAATCCAGAAAACTCACGTTCCAGACAGTTTTGGGATCCCAGGAGTCTGTGAGGTGAGCCTGGACTTGGCCACAGTGACATAAGTCTGAAGCCAAATCAAGGTGCCAAGGAGCCTGTTGGCTCAGCTTTTTATTAATGCTGGAGCCAGAGCCAAAGATGGCTTGATGTCTCCGTGTCCCAGTGATGCAGTGTCCCCATCAGCACCTCTCCTGCATGCCCAGCTCTAGGGCTGTAGAAAGCTGTGTATTATATAGGCTCTTGAGCTTGGGTACTCAGGGCAAAAGTCTCCACTCTGCTCCCTAGTACTGACCAGACTGATGGAAGAGCCCATCCACACTGAGATCCCACAGGAGACCAAAGGCTCCTGAAGAAGTTTCTGGAGGCCATGTCAGCAACTAGAAGAAGGAAAAAAACAGGTTAGCTGGGTCACTCCTATGATATAATAATAGCAGTAAACCTTTATTGCTCCATACCAAATAAATCCCACTTAACCCTCACAGGTCCATGTGGTATTGCCATTACTGACATTTTACAGATGGGAAAAATCAGGCTCAGAGGGGTCAAGCAACTTCCCCAGGGTCACACAGCTAGTAAGTAGCAAAGCCAGGATTCAATCCCAGGCCTATCTGACTTGATCTCCTACTGTGTCCACCTCCCTGTGTGAGAGTATTGGTCCTTCTGGCCCTTACTCCCTGTGGTCATGGCCACGCCCCCTCCAGGGCAGGGGCCAGTGTAGAAAAGATAGAGCTTGTCATTGTACACTCTGCTGGACAACAACAAGCCGGCTGCTCTCCATGATCCTCATGTCACTTGCAGATCACTACCTTAACTTGCAGTCATCTTAGACCACTGGCTCTGGGAGGGACTTGGTGCAGAATATAGATCCTCAAACAACCTAGTGGGGAGTGCAGGTCACCCACGTGACTCAAACTCACTGGGATCCTTACTTGAATGCTCTTTGAGTCTGAGGATCATGACCTGGGGATCTGGGATGTGGAGAGAACAGGACATGGAGAAAAGCAGTGGGACAGCACCTTCCACACTAGGGCCATCCGGCCTGGGGACACACAGTTGAGGCCAAGGCTTATAGTCAGGGCAGTGCCCTGGTGGCCCTGTTTCTGCCTACGGTCAGCCCTGCTGCATATTATACTTTCCTTCCCAGAGTGCTGAGGAGAGCCTGCTGTGGTGGACATTCTGGGCACATCCCCTTGTTAGGCCTGAAGCTCTCATCCCCAGGGGATGGGGGACAGGGTTGTTCCTTGCTGAGAGTCCAGAGCTGAGTTCCTCTCTGGGCATTGAACTCGCAGGGTGGGAGTGCCTCAAGGTCACACCTCCTCTCCAAGTGCAGCCTTAGTCTGATAACTAACTGGCCAATGCCAGTCCAAAGGCCTGGACCCCTTGCCTTAACGAGGAACACTGTAAAGGATCACCCCACATCCAGAGCCTCCCAAAGAACTGGCTGTGGGCTCTGGAATTTGCTCTGCCCAGCTGCTCTCCCTCCCTCAGAAGGGTGGCTCTTGGGAGCACTCCCTAGGGAAGCTCAGGGGAACCTCATCTTAGCGTCGTCTTCCCAGTGATCTGACCTACGCTACCAGAACTCTGCCTCCCTCTTCCTCTCACAGCTTCTTGTAACTCTGTCATAGTTATCATTTCTCAACAAGAATATACATTCAGTGAGAGCATATGCCATCTGCTTTTGTCCACCTTCCCCAGCAAGTCTCAACTGGCAGGTAAGCTAAGTAATGACCAGTGACCAGCTTAGTAATTCACGAACACTAAGGCCAAAGCCCATCCATCCAGCTCCATCGCACACTCCACTGGGAGGAGGGAGGATGGCAGGGGTGGGACCTAGTCTCCACGGAACTCAGTACATCCTTCCCCTCAAAAAAACAGTTGAATGAGCAAGGTTGGAGAAATCTGGCTAGCTCACCCATTCCCTCGCTCTCAGAACCCCAGGTATACACATGGGCCCCCAGCAGTCCTGTGACCCTACTCATCTAGCTGCTTTGGACTGGACTTGGGGGGTGGGAGAGAGTTGTCACTTAACCCTTGTTGGGCCAGTAAGACTCTCCTTCCTGGGAATTTACTTGGTCATGGAGCCTGGGAAATATTGAGAAACTAAGGCCTGTCCTAGGATACCAAGTCTTCCCCATCCAGGTTCCAGCTTTTCCTGAGTCCCGAGTCCCCACCCTTGGATCCCGTGAACCACCCCTGCACCTTTAGGAGAATCCCACTAGCAGCTCCAGGGAGTCCCCATGGATCTCTGCCTTCTCGCAACCATACTCCCCACTAACAATGTGAAGTTCTGAAGTACACTGAGCACCAACCACAGCTACATTCTGAGGATTTACCTGGGACACCATTTCCAAGATCCTTCTATCTCTAGAGCTTACTATGTAGCAGGTACTCGACTCATGCCTGGATGTGAACGAATATATGAATGCTACTTGTTGTTAGAAGAAAATACGTTCCAAGTGGAAAGAAAAACAAAGAAAAACCCTCCAAAGTGAAATATCAGAGTCCTTCATGCTAAGGCCCGTAGTGTGGCCACATGAGTAGTCACATGGTCACTGTGCTTGGCAGACGTCAGCTGCCCTGCTCCTCCTTGCTCCTCCTTCTCCCTCCAGAGACAAAGATGTTGGGCAGAGTCTCACCCAGAAGGCTCCCAAGGCCAAGTGCACCCCTTTCACTTATTGAGCTTAAAGCCACTGGGGGAGGGGGAGCTTTTCTTTCTCCTTCCTGAAGATGGAGAACAAGAACCTCTGAGCTAACATCATCCCTTCCAAATGACGTCCAGGCCTTGGGCAGAGCTGTGGTGGGACCATAAGGACAAGGCAAGTCACAGGAATTCCTCCTTTAATCTTCACATGGGACAATCAGTCCCTGCTTCCAGAGTAAGAAATTGAGGCATAGAGCTGACATTAAATAACTCGTTCAAGGTCACAGAGTAGTAGTGGCAGAGCTGGAACTCACAGCTAGTGTCTGGCCTCAGGCTGGGTCCTCTGGTCTATGGGCCCCTGCTGCGGTGACCAGGTGGGAGAAGAGACAGGGCAGGGCTCGCCCACTGCTCCAGGCTGACTGACATGGGGCTGAAGGCACCCCATGCTGTGTCGGGGTGACACAAGGACCCTCTGTGGGCGACTTCTCAGATGGGTTCTTTGTGCTTCCCAATGCCTGATTGTGCATTCTGTCATATACTGTGCAAGGAGCAAAGAGAAACTGTACTGACAAGGGGCAGAGAATAATGACCACACTGTTCCCGGTTACTGGCCAGCCAGTCCCCATTGGGCCTGGGGGAGGGGCAAGGGCAACAGCCACACACTAGGGCCCCAGGAGCTGAGGGTGTCTTTTTCCTCTGGGGCAGGCAGGGGAGGTGGAAAGGATCCCAGAGGAAGAGGAGAGAGCAGGAGGGCCTTTTCTGGAAGACAGCCAGTCTGCCCAGGCCGAGGAGATCCTAGAACAATCCACCCAGCATGGTGGCTCTAATTTACAGCTGGGGTCCAGGCCCCAACTGGCAGGAACGAGACCAGCTGGAAGTTGTGACCTGCCCGTCCCCAGGCAGGGATGGTGCTGAGTGAATGCTCATGCCTTGCATTCAGATGACAGCAGCTGGTTCCAGGGCTAGCCCTGCTGGGTTCTGTCTTTCTTTCTCAGGGCAAAGGTTTCAAGCCCGGGGCAGAATGCAGGGTCCCCCCAAGGCAAAATGTTCTGGCAGCAAGGAGAAAGGAAGAAAGGGGGAAGACAGAGCAACTGCTCCAGACTCCTCCAGAAACCCTACAACAACACAGAGAGAGCCAAATGTTCAAACACCGGGGCGCACCCAGCTGTAAATTCACGATGGCCCTCACACCTCCACAGGCACTGCAGGGCTACCTGTGAGACAGGCACTGGGACCTGTGACTTGGGAGCACAGAGGAGCTTGGACACAATGGAAGCACCCGCAGAGTAGCAAGCAGTCACAGAGAGGGCTTCTGGTGGCTCAGGCAGCACCCAGTGGGGCCCACGCTCTGGGGCGGGGGAGTGGAGTGAGACCACAGGCTGGTCCCTGAACTCTGTGATGACTGTGACCACAGCCCTCCCACCTCCTCCCGGCAGGGAAGTGCCCATCCTCCCCTCGGCAACCCTGCCTAGGCTGCTCAGCCAGCATGCTCCCGCCACCTAGTGGCAGGTCTGTGCTCCTCACCTGGAAGAGCCACTGGAGCAGGGGCACAGGGCAGTCCGGGGTGTGCAGGTAGAGGTTGCTCAGGAGGCCGCTGCGCAGGAAGGAGAGCTGCTGGGCCAGCGGGCAGCTGCGGAGGCAGAGGAATGAGGTTAGGGGAGGGCTCCACGCAGCCGGCCTCGTGGCCCCCCTCCACACGCCCGTCTCACTAAAGCTGCGGGGGATTTCCACATTTCCGTATTTCAGCTTCACCAGGTGCCAGAATCACATCAGTAACTGCTGTGGACAAAAACACTTAGAGCCCTTGATGCTAGGAACTGTCAGAAGGAAAAACAATCCAAGCCATCACCAGAATCATTTGCTCTCCATGAACACCTCTCAGTGTTTTAAACACTTGATTGGATGGTGCGTTTTGTCCTTTCCATTTAATGGAGGGGAAAACTGAGGTATTTACCAAGGTTACAAAGAGGCTCTGTGTGGAGATGAGGAGAGAACCCAGGGGTCACCTCTTAGCCAAGGGCCCGGGCTGCAGTGGGCAGACAGAATTACCCTCAGGGCCCACGTGGGGCCAGCATCTAGGATCTGGTTACACAGAGCATTTCTGCCCCGTCTTGTGTTTTTCCGAAACAAAGGACACCTGAGAAGATGGGAAAATAACAGAAAGGGGCCCAAGACGGAGACGTTCTGGGAAGGAAATAACAAACAAGGGTGTCACAGAGGATTCTTCAGGAACCATGTGAGCGAGGAGCAGAGTTAGGGGGTGGGGGGTGGCACTCAGACATGCCTCATGCTGGTGCCCATACCCTGGGTCTCCTCTCACAACAGGCCCCTGATGGGCTACAGGGAGCTGTCAGAAATCAATCCACCAGCATGGAGAGGAGCCTAGCTTGGAATACTCTGTGGCCCTGGTAGACCATCCAGATAAACAGGACCCCAGGTCCCTGTAAAACAACTTGAACTATTTCATGTGGTCGCAGGGCCTCTGTGGGAAGGTGCTTTTGGAGTCACTTCAGAGGGGCTGGCTGGACTTCACCACCCTTCCTGGGTACCCCCAGGGAGGCTGGGTTTGGGGTAGGGTTCTCTTACTCTCTGCATTTTGTGAATGTTCTTTTGCTCTCTTATTCTAGGTGATGTCCCAAAGGCAAGGAGTATGGATTCTAGGAAATGAAAAAGTAACTTCATGTCTGTTCTTTTTTTTTTTTAATTTTTTAAATGTTTATTTATTTTGAGGGAGAGGCAGAGTGCGAACAGGGGAGGGGCAGAGAGAGAGGGAGATACAGAATACGAAGGTGGCTCCAGGCTCCGAGCTGTCAGCACAGAGCCCGATGTGAGGCTTAAACCCATGAACTGCGAGATCATGACCTGAGCTGAAGTCAGCCGCTTAACTGACTGAGCCACTCAGGAGCCCCTGTTCTCCTTTTTAATGGCCAGATCCAGGCAAAGAACATTTCAGATAGCATTGAAAGTCATGACTCTAGATAGAAATTTCGTTGGTCAGTCCAACCTTCTCCTTTTTAAAAAGAACATATTTTAATCTGCCAGGAACAGAATGCTCCAAAAGTAAGATTCTCCTCTGAGCCAAGTTGCTGTCTCTTTGAGTATATCCAGGCAATTTACAAACTGTATATTTTTTTCCCCAAATTATTTAAGTTCAGAGGAGAAAGCGGCTTTGTTCCTATGTCTGTGAAGCTGACCGCTCCGAAATAGACCTTTATTTGTACATATGAACACGTGTGCACCCCAGGGCTGCTGGCATACTCCGCTCTAATTCACGTGCTCGGTCACACGGACACTTTCATGGGCTGACCCCGCAATGCACGCATGGTTCAAGCCCAGCACCCCGAATACAGACAATAACCAAGTGAACAATGCCTGGAAGACCTCACAGATTGGCAGGTCCTGGCCAGGAGCCATGTGGCAAGGAGGCTGGTGCTCCGGAACTCTAAGGAGACTCTGGCTCTGGCATTCTGCTCAGGGAGCACCCCACCAGTTTCTCAGTAGGGGAATTGACTGTACAAGCCCCTGTTGGCTCAGATCAACACATTTCCAACTGCTGCTCCCAGGGAGAGATACCCTTCGGTTACAATGTCTCCTTTTTCGGCTCTGCCAGCCTTGCAGCAGCCCAGGATCTGCCAGAGAAAAGATCAGTCAGTCTGCCTTCCAGTTCACTGTGGCCCAGTTAGGTTTAGGCTGTAAGACAAGAAGCAAGAGATAGGCAGAAAGGGCATGGTCCAGCTGTGCCTTGAAAGGAATGGCTTTCAAGGAATTCTGTGCTTAGAGCTATGTGAGATGCAAGGAATCTCCTCTGTAGGCTGGATCCCAAGCCTAGTGTATGCATGCTCGGTCTGTGCTCTGTGAGGGCAGTACTGCTTCACCTTGCTGAAATTATGAGCCCTCTCCCTTCAAAGGAAGGGATAAGGCTGATTTGTGCAGACACTGCCCTGGATCAGAGATCTGTGCCCAGAGGGGGAGCCTGGAGGAAAAGGGTGGGGAAATTAGGTATGTGTGCCTAAAGCTCAAAACTCTTGGGTTACAGAATCCACTGTTTGTTTGCAAAAACCCACTTCACGTCCACAAGCCTAGAATGCTGACCCTGGGTCGAACTGGGTGCCTTTGCCTGCTGCAAAGCCAATGCTAAGTCAGAAGTTATCCTGAGAATGTCAGAGGACCCAGGAGTGAGAGGGGGAGGGACAGGGCCTCCCAGGCAGCACATGCCAAGCAGGCCTGGCTGGGCAAGAGGCCCCAGCTGTCAACTCTGAGGATCCCAGTGACAGGTTCCCATCTGGGATTAGAAGCAGCCACCATCAGAATACTGTCCAGCCACCTATGGCAAGGCATAGGAACAGAAGGAAGTAAGGAGGGGGCAGTGGAAATTGATGAGAGGGGATTAACCCAAAAGGGGAATCACACAAAAGACCAGCTTGGGTCAGCATGTTGGGCTCCTGAGGCAGAGTTGTGACCTTCTACTTGCACTGTGTGTTTCTGATAATGACTCTGTATCTTCATCCATTTTGGGGGCAGTAGTCCTGTAGGGCAAAGGATCTAAACGCGTTGGGAATCCCAACTGATGGCAGAGGGATAAGCACCAAGTGTAGTTATTTATACAGTATCAGTTTCTGTATCTTTGCCAAGTTCCTCAAATGCAAGTTGAAGTCAAATGCCTCAGGAGAACAGAAAGGAGTAATAGAGCCTTCATCCCTGCTCCCCCTCTTTTTCTTTCTTTCCTTTGTTTAAACATGAGTGAGCACCCTTCGAAGGCAGAAGTCCAGGGATCCCAGCAACGACCCAGCCGGCTGCTTCTGATGGCTCTTTATTTTTGGGGGCAGCTGGAGCCAGTTGGGCAGCTCGGCTCTGTCCACACTCTGTAACTGCTGGATTTATTTCACCCAGGCTACAACCCTAGCATGCCAGTGAGACAGGGAAACCGAAGGGACTCCCATGAGAAAAAAAGCTGTTTTTTTTCCTTTGCTTCCTTTCCGGTTTCTATCCTTGCTAGGACCTGCACGCCCACCTCACTTAACACATGCCTTGTAATGCAAATCGCCTATGTCCTCCTTGTAAGGGACAAGGAGTTAATGATTCCCAAGAATAAACAACACCTAAGGAAGGACCAAGTGAGAACCAAGAAAGCTATCATATGCATATTTTTAAAAAATTTTTTTTAATGTTTTTTTTATTTATTTCTAGGAGAGAGAGAGAGAGAGAGAGACAGCGTGAGCAGGGGAGGGTCAGAGAGAGAGGGAGTCACAGACTGAAACAGGCTCCAGGCTCAGAGCTGGCAGTCAGCACAGAGCCCGACGCAGGGCTCGAACCCACGAACCGCGAGATCATGACCTAAGCGAAAGTCGGACGCTTAACCGACTAAGCCACCCAGGCGCCCCTATCATATGCATATTTCAGACCACCAGAGCTAGACATCTCCAAGCCAAATCCGCTGGCTCCGAGGAATAACACCTGGGCCCTCATCTTTGTTCTAACTGGTTCCTGGATGTCTGAGAAGACACATATATCAGACCACCATCCTCAATAAAAACCCTAGACCCCAAACAAAGACGAGACTCCTGCTCTTTTCCTTTCCCAATCTTCTGATTGCTCTGACCCTATCTATCTTCAATAAACTCTACTTTCAGCTTCTGGCTCATGTTTGATTTCCACCCTGCGTGAAGGCCAAGGACCATCTTGGCTGGTTCTGCAAGGACCCACCCCTTCCTCCACCTCCCAGGTCCTTGGACCAGGCTTGCTGCCATCTCCACGAAGTAGAAGAGGTCCTGGCAAAACAAGAGCTGGGACCACAGGCCTCAGGGAGATCCCCTGCACAAGCACATTTACATCCACACGGCTCACACCTGCCCACCTCCTCCTGCCTGCAGAAGTGTTC
The DNA here is from genome assembly GCF_003009895.1 of Hyaena hyaena. Taxonomy (NCBI): domain Eukaryota; kingdom Metazoa; phylum Chordata; class Mammalia; order Carnivora; family Hyaenidae; genus Hyaena; species Hyaena hyaena. Next base: position 2,910,954 of record NW_024080698.1, read on the forward strand.
ATGGAGGAAGGGTTCCCTAAGGACACACTGTGAACACCTCACAGGAATAATGGCGGACACTCTGAGGACAAGTGTAGTGCACTCTGTGGGGGCCCAGGGAGGACCATGAATAATTCAGCAGGCAATCTCCACCCTTCCTACGGAGTTTGCCCCTGAGTTGCATGTGGGCATAGGTCCCAATGTTTCTCTACTTGGTGGTGGTGGTCGGCGGGTGTATCAGATTTCCTGTTGAACTGCTGTCAAGGGAGGGGAAGGTTCAGTCCCTGGTACCAACTTCTGTCATAAAGGCGTGTGACTTTGGTTCCAGGGAACTGACCTGAGGTCATACACCCAGCTGAGTGATGACGAGGGTCATCCAGGCCATCTCCAATCCCGGGGCCATGGGCTCCAGGAGATGTGTTCTTGCACATAAACCTGTATAGGTGCAGCCCGGGAGAAAGGCCTGGAGCCCGGATGCTGAGGCTGCCCACACTTGCCCGGCAATCTGTGCCAAGATTCCCCACTTTGTACAGTGGGAAGGAAGACGATATCCCTCTTCACAGAAGAGTAAAGAGACATGGATCTATTTCAAGAAGTGGTTTTTAAAAGTCGCATTCACTTTTTGCCCTAAAACCTCTCATATTAAAAACAAGATGTGTTCATTTAGAAAGTTCATAAAATACAGAGGAATGTAAGGAAAATAAAAGTTACCTGTAATCTCACAAGAGTGTTAGCTTTTTGAATGGCAAAAAATCAAACCATTTTGCCTCTTGAGAGATCAAGTAACCTTTTATTCTTCCTCCATTTTTGTGTTTCCGGCTGAGCACAGTGGGGTAATTATTGAACCACTGTTTCCCTCTCTTGTGTCTGGGTTTAAGTCCTTGGCACAAGCAGGAAGTAAAAGATGACCCCAAGGCTAAATGGTGACCTTCAGGAAGTGGCCCTTACCCACTGCACAGCAGGGACCCCCTGACCTGACCGTGTGTGAGGCGGGGAGGGCATTCCTCCAGAAGGGCTCTCGGCTCCAGGGGCTGGCAAAGCCAGCTCTATGGTGCTTCATTAGCATACTTGAGGAAGGAGGGTCTGAATTCCTCGTTCCAGGGAGGCTGGCCGGCCACCTGGCCCCATTTGGCAGGGCTGCCGGGCTCCTGTGTCACCACTGCATGGGCCATCTCGTCTGTCAAAACACTTCCTGCTGGCAGTCCAGTCTGGGACAGGAAACATGCTGTCTGCACAGACCACGGCTGGCTGAGGCAGCTCTGCGAGACGCCTTCCTCTCCCCCGTTCTTTCCAGGCCATTCTCGGGTCCTCTCCTTTCTCCAGAGCCACTACCCTTCTTTTCCTGTCACCCCTGTTTCTTGTTTTCCCTTTTCATCACCCCCTTTATTAGACACATGGCGATGTCAGCCGTTACCAACATTCAGACATGCAGGTCTGATCGCCTCACAGCACATCCGGGGCTACATGCCAGATAGTTATTTGTATATAAAGATGTTCTCCACCACACTGCTTATAGAAAGGTTGGAAGTAACATGTATGTTGAGAAAAAGGAAGAAAATGCTTAAATATGTTGGGGCATCAATGCCATGCAATATTATTTCATTGTTCACGTTACGACTATTTGAGAAATTTGGCCTTGTTTGAATACCATATAATATATACTTAGAAGACAATCGAGGAATTCTGAACACCAGCTAATATTAACGGTATGAAGAATTTCTATTTTTTTGGTGTAATAATGGCATTTAAGCTATACCTAAAGGGAATCCTAAAAAAATAAAGGTAGAGTTTTATCTTTTAGAGACACAAAGTGAAATACTTACAGATTAAAGTATATGTGCCTGGAATCTGCTTAAAAATAATCCTGAGGGGATAGGGCACCCTGGTGGCTCAGCTTTAAACCTGCGACTCTTGGTTTTGCCTCAGGTCACAGTCCCAGGCTTGGGGGATGGAACCCTGCATTGGGCTCTACGCTGAGTGTGGAGCCTGCTTGCGATTCTCTCTTCCTGTCCCTCTTCTCCTCCCCTGCTCACTCATGTTCTTTCTCTAGAAAAATTCTTCAGGGGACAATGTCAGTGGGCACTGGTGGAGATGGCACAAGACTGGTTTTGAGTTGATTTTTGGAAGCTGAGTGATGAGTATATGGAGAATTATTATACTGTTCTCTCTACATAAATTATGTAAAGCTTGAAACTTCCTGTGATAAAAAGTTTTAAAGGAAAGACATCAAAATGTTGTTACCTTTCTATCATGAAATCAGATGGGTTTAGAATTAATGAAATAGACATAGAAAAATGCTAAATAGCTGGAAAAGACAACAAAACTCCTGCTTCCAAGACACCACAGGGATAGTTCAAGCTCTGTGCTCCCTGCCAGCTGGTATGGGTCCTGTGGCTTCCTCTCCATCCCCTTGGCCACCAGAGCCCAGCAGGGCGCTGGCCGCACGAGCACGAGTGGACAGCCACCGGACTGAGTCCCGTGGGCTTTCACTCTTATTTTTAGAAATATGAACTCACAACTGCAAGTGCTGGGTGTCACTGTGGCAAAGTTTTAAAATTCCCTTAAAAAGCAACATAGTCAGCATCTGTGTGAAAATGAACATAAATTTCCTTCCACAGAGGAGAGCAACAGGGCAGCCGTCCAATGTTAACACAGCGTGCACTTACGGCCGGGACAGACTTTTCACGGTCAGCACTGCACACTGACTGAAGGGTCGTGTCTCCAATGAGCAGATGGAAGTGACGATGACATGCTCTGGAAAACTGCTGGATGGCCCAGAAAGTGGCTCTAGTGTTGATGGAGACATAACCCCAAAGGCATGTATGGTGAGTCTGACTAAAGCTGTTCCACAAAACTGGGGTGTGGGGGAGAAAAAACCAATATGAATACGGAAATAGACAACTGACCTAGTATTTGCTATAATATGGGCCTTTTCAAGGTATGTGCATTTAAATCAGTAAATTAAATATTATAAGTAGACATGTGTGACCGTTTCATCTATATCCCTGAAAATGGACACATCCAAATCGGCTAAAACACAGCTTTGAATTTCCTCCTTTGGGGCAGTCCTTAACACTGGGCTCCATGAGGGAGAAGGCCTGGCCATGCCATGCCGACATTTACCTGAGGAAGAGCCCTTCCAGATGGCTACGTGGCTTCAGGTGTGAACAGTCCAGGATGCAATGCAGGGGGTGACGCCTGGGTAGAAACACAGTCTCACCGGGATGTACTGGTGGGATGACCTGTAGTTTCATGGAGAACCTCTCCACCAGCATCCTGCCAAAGCAAGGAGCCAGAGAGCCCAGGGTCAGGAGGCGCACCTACCTCTCCTCTGCAGCATGAAGTGAGGCAGGGGAAGGCCTGTGGGTGCCCCTGCCCCATAGCTAGGACCTGGTGGGGAATAAGACTGGGGGGGAGACAGCGCCACCTGCTGATAAAGAAGGAGCCTATGAGATGCAGACAAAGGAACTCTTCGCCATCCCACTCTCTGTCGTGCACCCCAATCCCTTCCTTGGGGCCTTAGTCCAGGAGCCACAAGTCCTGGTCCCAAACCCAGTACCGCCCATTGGCTTTGTTCAGCTCAAACTTTCACTGAGTGCCCACAATACGTGGGTGCCACGTGCAAAAGGATGAGTCAGGCAAGGGCTGCCACTGCACGCCTAAGAGAAGGGTAAACAGAATCACCACAATAGCCATCAGCAAGTAGGCCAGCCACAGAGCTGCCCATACGGTGCTGCCAGGGGCAGAGAAGAGAAGCTCTGGGTGCAGTCAGGGTCAGGGAGGGCATCCGCACAATGAAGGAGCCTGGACTCCTCTGCTGGGGCACCAGTCCTCAGGCTCTTATGATCAGGACTCCCCAGGAAGGTCTGCTTAAAATACAGACTCCCAGGGGCACCTGGGTGGCTCAGTTGGTTAAGCATCCGACTTCAGCTCAGGTCAGATCTCATGGTTCATGGGTTTGAGCCCCGCATCAGGCTCTGTGCTGACAGCTCAGAGCCTGGAGCCTGTTTCAGATTCTGTGTCTTCCTCTCTCTCTGCCCCTCCCCCGCTCATGCTCTGTCTCTGTCTCAAAAATAAATAAACTATAAAAAAAATTCTTTTTTAAATACAGACTCCCAGCCCCTGCCCTGCCTCGTGCTTCTGCGTAGTAGAACAGAGCTGGGTCCCACGGACAGGGAAGTAACAGAGAGAAGAGGGGACACATTCCAACTCTATAGGGAAGGATAAAAATTGTCAGGATGTAACAAACCATTTAAGAGGCAATGGGGGAAAGGGAGGCAGTTAAGGCAATTCCTAAGAACAAAGTAAATCTCTGTACCATGAAGGACTGGCCACAGTGCATTGGTGGATGAAAACAGCAAATTTCAGAATAGGAAGTGTGTCTGTGCGTGTGCATAGGTATACACACAGACATATGTACGCACACACACATTCTTAGACACATGCAAAAACCCACATATATCTGACACACCCAAATATGAGCTGGAGTCATCCCTAGGGAACAGGATTGGGGGGAGGGGAAGAGGAGACATCTCCTGTTTATTTCATACAACTGTGTTCTGCTTGATTTTTGTAGAGATGTAACCGACATATAACACACATTTAACAACAACAGCAGCAAAATCAAACAAGCTACAAGCGCTGCATCCCGTCCTCTTACTGGAGGATGGCCTGAGCCCTGACACAGTGAACATGGAGGGGGAACAGCACTCGGGGCTCCTGTTAGGGTCTGGGACACGAGCAGCTGGCCCCGGAGGGGGAGCAGCGAAGCTGGAAGTCCACCACTTGCCCGACGAAATCTGTCTCACTTTCTGGCCAAGTGACCCAAGAAAAGGTGCTGACGCACCTCATAAGGTCGTCCTGAGGATGAAGTGACATAATGCTTGGAAATGAGATGAAAATACCAGGGAGATTCTGATCCTGTAGCCTTTTGCAAGCAGCCTCTGCAAACCACCACACAAATGGTAAAATGATCTCCTGTTTTGTTAATTTCTTTGCCATTTAAGTTTTTGAGTATCTAGGGCTTATGTTGGTTTTGTATTTTAAAAAACGTACAAGTTGTTATAAATCTATAGGAATTAGGCTCATCTGTAAAAGGGTCTTAGCCTTGTCCCCCAAACCATCACACAAAGGGACTCTTGTGATACTAAATATAATGTATGTGCATTATTAAGAATTCTGAGATGACTCTTACGTGTCTAATTGGGGATTTCCTGTGCAGGCCCAAAGTGAGGATAAAGGATGATGCTGTGGTTCAAATATTCCCTCCTCCCCCTCCCCACACACATTAAAGTCTTTTAACTTTAAGAAACAGAGACCGTAAGATGGCATCCATTCAAGATGCAAGCCAATCCTTAGAGCGTGAGAGGATGTTCTGGCTCTGGAGGCTTGTGGGGGTCTCTTCTACAACGGGCATCTGTGGCAGCCATGTGACTCCTGGTCACAGACAACTGTTCTGGCAGATGGTGGCTGGCCCCCAGCCCCAGCCTCACCCCTTCCAGACCCACATCTCTTCTTGGCCCCATTCATGGATGGGAGAGGCTGCTAGCTTTGTCTATCAGTGAGTAATTTTCTCTGAAGCAGAATGTTGAAGTGTCCCATCAAAAATGATCCCACATCAAAACAACCACCTCAAAGTGGCTGTTGTCAAAAAGGCTTTCTCAAAGCAGTACTTGAAAATGTCATGTGCTCAGAACATGATCAGCGATTTCAAAGACTGGAACACCTGGCTTAAGCCAGCTCCCCAGATAACTCCCTTCCGTGGGGAATATCAAAACATCCAAGCCACAACTTCCAGAATCCTGGAAGCACCCACTAGAAAGGTGAAGTACGAGAATAGTTATTCTTGCTACAGAGATTTTTAAAGAGGGTTTCAAAGGTTTCATTCCAAGGCTATCTATCCATTGACTAGGAAATCTGGGAACAAATCCACGAGTCCCAACTTAGACCATTGTATTTATCACTTATGTTGCCACCAAGGCACTCCTGTCCAAAGAGGCCCTTAGCCCAAATGCTGTGGCTCCCTTCAGTCTCCACACTCCACCACACCTGCCCTTCTGGTTTCACCATGTGACTTGCACAGCATCCTTTCTCTGGGTCTCTAGGTAGCCTATGAGTAGCTGTCTAACTATCTGGGATGGCTGTTCAAATCTGAACACTCACAGATTTTCACAGTGGAAAGTAAAAGTTAGGAGGCTGGGGTCCTCCCAGTCAAGGCCGGGGTTCAGCAAACTACAGTCTGCAGCCAACTCCTGCCCATTTCTGTAAACATGGTTTTACTGCAACACAGGCATGTTTATTCATTTATGCATTGTCTAGGGGAGCTTCCCTGTTGCAACAGCAGAGTTGAGCGCTTGCAACAGAGGCTGAAAGGCCCTCAAAGCCTAAAATATTTACTATTTACAAACACAGAGAGTTTGCTGATCCCTGGTCTAGCCCAGAGATGACTATCAGAAAAACTTGAGGGGGAAGAAAAAAGCAAACAGCCAGACAAGGCATTGCTCATAACCGTGTCTGGGCAACAAAAGCAACATAAACCATTTGGAGATCCTAAAACAGAGGCCCCAAAGAAGTCTGTATGTCATCACTCAACATTCCCTTAGTAAGTGGAGGCAGAATGCTAACTTAAGGATATGCTTGGGGAGGGGTGCCTGGGTGGCTCAGCCAGTTGGGTGTCTGACTTTGGCTCAGGTCATGATATCACAGTGTGTGGGTTCAAGCCCCGGGTCAGGCTCTGTGCTGATAGCTCAGAGCCTGGAGCCTGCTTCGGATTCTGTGTCTCCCTCTCTCTGTGCTCCTCCCCTGCCCATACTCTGTCTCTCTCTCTCTCAAAAATAAACATTAAAAATTTTTAAAAAAAGAATATGCATGAAAACTTGGCCTATCAGTACTCAGACCAATGGTTAATAACATAACTGAGCTGGCAGAAAAAGCAAAGGGTGAATAGGCAGATGGTCCAGGGCATGGTGACCAATCTGCCCACAGCCACATGGGCACATGAGGCGACCTCATCCCCTGCAGTCTCCACCCCAGCCCCTCCTGGACACTGGGTTCCTGAGGAAAGGAGAGAGGGAGGAAGAAAGGAGGGAGGGAGAGGTGGAAGGAAGGAAGCATGGGAGGGAGGGATGGAAGGAGAGAGGAACCAAGTAAAAGGAAGACGCACAGAAAGATCTATTCTGACTCTACTTTCCCCTTCAGCTACTGTGCATTTTTCTCTTCCTACCTCTCCTCCTGTTCTCCTGTGGGTCTATTCCATTTAGGTTCATCCCCAGCATCCCACCAGAGCTGCTTTTGTCAAGGTCACCAAGACGTCTACGCTGTGCCCTTGGGCCCCTGTTCTTCTCTCTCTACACTTGCTCCCCAGGTGATCTCGTCTAGTCTGTGGCTTTAAACATCACTTACACATGGTACCTCCCAAGCTTGCCTCTCCAGACTAGGGTATCCAGGCTGTCTCCCTCATCTCACCCCTGGGATCTCCCAAAAGAACTCCTGATCCCACAACTGCCCCCACCCCAGACTTTGTCACTTAGTCTTCCCCAATTTAATTAGACAACTCCAAACTTCCAGTTGTTCAGGCCCAAATCCCAGGGCCTCCCTTCAACTCCCCTCTTTCTCCAATGCCCTCCATCCAGTTTGCCAACAAATCTTCTCGGTTCTACCCTAAGAATATATCCAGAATTTGCCTAATCTTCACATACATCCCCCACCTCAAGATTACTGCCACGCTCATTTGACTGTCTTCCTTCTTCTGCCCTCGTCACCTCCCACCCCCATGCTCCCCAGTCTATTCTTGACACAGAGGAAGAGGATCCTGTTTGGAGCAGTGCCTGCCAGCTCCACAGGGGAGAAGCTCAGACGTCAAGCCCACCCTTATTCTCCTTGATCTCCTCTCTCCCACCCTCCCCTCCAAGGCTGCAGGTAAGCTCCCCCTGCCGGCCTCCCTGAGCTACTTCTCCCCTCCTTCACAGGGCTCTGCCAGAAGCCAGCCAGCTGCTCACTGAGGGCTTCCCTTACCCTCAAGCACAATCTCAAACGTTCCACACTCCTCACGCCCCCTCTCTTTCTCCTTTCTCCTAAGCTCTCGTCACCTATCTTCACTCAGGAGGGCAGAGATTTCTGTCTGGTTTTGTTTTTGCCGAATCCCAAGGGTCTGTGGCAGAGCCTGGTACAAAGCTGGCACTCAGTAGATGTTTGCTGGCTGGCTGACTGGACAGGTGGATAGATGGGTGGCTAACAGGGGACCCCGAAGACAGATTCAACTGCGGTCCCTCAGCATTTCTGAGACAAAGTGGTACAGATGACACCAGTCCACCCCCAGCCAATGGTCCAGTTAAATTACAGCCAGCAGACCCCCGTCCACATGACAGAACTAACAAAACCCACTTTCTTTTCCCCAGACGGGGGAAGATGAAAAATGTCATATGGCTGTATTCTCCCCTTTAAAGATAGTTTTCTCTTAGACTGTGGTTTTGTGCAGTCATTTTCCCAAGAGATCTGGTTCTATAAATTTGAGCAGACAACTGGGGCAAAGCAGGCCAAATTTTTATACCTCCGGTGTCCTCAAAGGCTGCACTGGATGTTGACACACAGTAGGTGATCAAATATTTCTCTAATCAATGAACGAATGTAGGATTTTTTGTTATTTTTTATGTACGTTTAATAAAAGGAAGTAACTTGATAACTCATAAACGTATACAAATTGCTAGTAAACTCTGTCTAAAACCTAGAGCCAGCTGACACTTAAATCCTCTGTCTTGAGAGGTGGGTGCAGGGACTCCCCCCTCAAGAGTGGACAGGCCCTTGCCCCTTCCTGTGCCCACTGCCCCCCACCTGTGCTCAGGTGTGAGAGACACCTCATCTTCATCCAGATCCGGGGAGTGGAGGCCAGGACAGGCATGCAGAAGCAGCTTCTCTCGCTCCTGCTCCAGGGCCTGTTTCCTGCAGGGAGAGGACAGTCAACAACAGAGGTCAGGGCTGTCCCCAATCATCCAACCCTGACACTGGGCTAGGCCTAGGAATGGGGGCCATGGCCCTAGACTCCTGCATAAAGGCCTTCAACCGTAAATTTGGATGGGGCGGGGGAGAGGCATCACATTGAATCCACTGCACGCTCTCTGAAAAAGTAGACGAGAGCAGACAGGCCTCAAGGAAAATTTTCACCACACAGATTCAAATATGCCTTTGTTTGTGTGCCTTGTTTTGGATTTTCCCACTTTCTAACACATCAACGCCTATGCCTAGCCCCTTCTCCTCCTCCTGGGGTCTGGCCACACTGACCTGGAGAGGTCCCCAGGCTCATGGCCCCTGGAGCCCCTGATACATGGCCTGCCTCTCTGGCCCCAAGGGCAGCCCTCCAGGTCCTGCTCATTCCCTTCCTCTCCCTACCCTGTGGCCTCTAGCCCCAGAGGTGGGTCCCCACCACGGCCTGCATGCCCACCGTTTTCTTGCTAGACACATGACTCCCTCCTCTCCCTCCTGCCCTAACCCCACCAAACCCCCAAGCAGGCAGAGTACATCCTTTGGCCTTCTCGATCCTTGCTCCCTCAACAGTCAGGGAACCACCCCAGTCCTTGTCCTCCCCTCCAGGTGCTCACCCTGGATTTACCTAAAGGTCCTCAGGTCCTAACGACTTCATCTTCAGCCTAGGCCACTGTCTGGAGTTCGGATCCTCCTAGCCAGCCACAATTGGATGATTTCCAGCTGAATGTGCCCGAGGCCCTCTGAACCCACATGTCTGGGTCTGAATTCCCTTCCACACAGGTCCCAAAGTCCCAGCCATCACCCACGTCAGCAGATGCATCATAGCCCTGCCACCCTCCTCCCAGGACCCCACACCATCACTGTTTACCCTCCTTCCTCTCTCACCCTTCCCATCCGTTCTCCATAATGCAGCCTGAGTCATCTCTGAAACACAGCAGGAATCACATCACTAGCTCCTTAAAGTTCTTCCAACTCAACCTTGTGTTCGTGAGGCTTCTTGTGACCCAGCCCTGGTTCACATCTTGGCCGCACCTCCTGCTATGTGGACCCCCAACCCCCACTCTCCAGCGCTGAGAATTCCACTTCTAGTCTGCCAACAGAATTATCTGTCGTATCCACCTTCATATGTGTGGTCACTCATGCTGCCCCCCCCAAATCTTATCCTCCAAGGTTCAGAGACAAGGATACCTGTGGGGAGCCTTTTCTGACCCCCAGGTTAAATGAGGTGCCAGTATTCCAGGCCCCTCCACAGCAACTTTCCAGCATGGGAGATCTAGAAGCATTCAGTTAGATCTCCAGGTAGAGGGGCCTACACAATCACCTCCATCTATCAGGCACCTGGCATAGGACCCAACAGAGCGAGAACCTCCCAGAGCCAGGTGCCCTGATGAGCTTTGCTTGCCCGCATCACCATCATGGCAATAGTTAGGCTGTACATCTCTGTCAAAGCTGCCTGCCTTTCCCCCTCTCACCATGGAACCCTTAAGTGGGAGCTGAGAGGCTGCCACATGGGCATGAACAGGGCAGAAGAGAGCAAGGGATTTTACCCGCATCCTGCCCACAGCAACCCTGAACAAGGCGTCTGGATGTGGCAGAGGTCTGGGACTCTCTGCCTTCAAGATGGCCCCCTGTGACCTGACTGCCGCTCCATGTGCTTATTATTGATTAGAGCACGCAGGACACTCCAGGAGGCATGCTGTGTAGGAGCGCTCCAGGCTGCTCCATCCTGAGGTGAGTTTGCTAGAAGTCTTAGAGGACAACTGCCTCCCAAGTTGCTGCCAACCCCACAGAAAGAACATCCCAGGATGGACCCCTTTCCACACTTACCGCTTCTCCTGCAGTAAGTAATCTAAGCTATTGACATAGCTCTCTGAGGCCCCAGAGGTGAACTAGAGAAACAGGAGGGGAGAATGGGAGACGAACATAAAGATAAACAGATGGGGGGGGGGGGGAGAATAAAAGTTAATTTAAATCAAGCCCCTTATTTTGTTTACTTTTCTGAATAGACAATACATTCACATGATTAAAAAATCGAGAGGTATAAAGGCATCTGGTAAGATGTGTCATCTCACCTGCATCCCCAACTACCTAGGTTCATCCTCACAGAGGACCACACGTGTTTGCTCCTTGGTGCGCTTCCAGAGACATTTTATCCACAGACAAGCAAACAGTAGTACATTATAGACTCCCCCACCCCCACCCATAACACAAATGGCAGCACGCTATGAACCCTATTCTATACTTTGCTCTGTCTAATTAATAGGATGTATTTTTTTAAATTATTCAAATTCAAGTTAGTTAATATACAGTGTAGTATTGGTTTCACAAGTAGACCCAGCAGGTTCATGACTTACATATAACACCCAGTACTCATCCCAGCAAGTGCCCTCCTGAAGGCCCATCACCCATTTGGCCCATCCCTCCAACCACCTCCCCTCCAGCATCCCTCAGTTTGTTCTGTGTATTTAAGAGTCTCTTATGGTTTGCCTAATTAACAGTATGTCTTGAGGGTCATTCCATATCAATACTAAAGATATAAGTTAAAAAAAACAACCTTTCTAATGTAGGACTAGAACATAACGTATTAATTCCCTGGTGGTGGGCATTCAGATTACTGACAATCTTGGGCTATTATAATAATTAAGTCCTATTCTCAGAATAAACTTTCTAAACTTAGGGGTCTCTAAGTGTCACCACAGTCTACCCAGAAACTGCTATTTATTCCCACCCAGCTTGAAGTTCATCACTAAATCTTTCATTTAGGCATGTCAATCCACTGACTAGAGTTAGCCCAAGTCTTTGTGACTGGCCTAGCCCAGACCCAGGCACCGACCGAGGTCTCTCTTTTCCCCAGGGGGATAACCCCAACCGTAGTATCCAATTTGGCACCACCCCAAGCCATCTGTTAGCAGGGGCTAGCAGCAGATATAAGGGGAGAGATATATCCCAGCCACAAGGGTCCAAAGGCTGGGAGAGGTTCGGGGTACACAGTTGAGGAGGGATGGTTACGGGGAGGGGGCCGACAAAAGGCAGTTGGGATACAGTCAAGGAAGAATGGCCAGAGAGGGAGTGGCCTAGCGGTGATGAGGAGGGGGTGGCAAGGAGAGGAGGCCAAAGGGTGGCCATTGGCTTACCGAGGTGTGGATGTCCACCATGGGAGCTATAGCCCTCTGGCTTGGGCCTGCCATGTTCCAGAACAGCTCCTCCAGTGAGGTCAGGCTCCCCCGGGGGTCTGAGTCCTGGGGCTCCTGGTCTAACTCCTCAGACAGCTGGTGAGCCCATGTCCTCAGGCCCTGAGGCCCCCCTGGGCCCATCTTCTTCTGTGCTGGGGCCCCCCTAATGGCCTGTGGTACCCCCAGGTTCAGGAACTCTATGGGTGGTGGGCTCCAATCAGTGGGGAACATGTCCCCAGCTGCATGCACTTTGGGCCTCTTTGACAACTTGGAAGTTGAAGCTGAGGTGGGACCGCTGCGGCGCCGGGTGGGGTGGAGGAGCCCCTGGTGCAGAGGATGGTCGAAGCAGCCACTCTTCAGGTTAGGCAGGGTGGGCATCACAGCAGCTGCCTGGACCCCTATGGAGGGGACAGAGCATTATGGTGTTCCACCACTTGCCCACCACCATCCCAGCCACCGTGCCATGCTGGGTGAGGAGAGGGGGCAACACAAGATTGCTGTGGGCAGGATGCAAGGGGAATCCCTCAACCATGGGTTGTCCACTTCCTCATGGCCCCAAGCCTCAGAACGGCTCTACCTGTGCAGGTGAGAATGCCTACCTTCTCTCTGAGGAAGGGCTAGTGGAGTCTTCTGGGGCATGGCCATCTGCAAACCACTGGATGTTCTGTCCTGGAAAGAACTTCCTGTCAGGTGAGGTGAGCCTCCATAAGAAAGCTAAATTCTCGGAAGCCCCAGATTCCCTACAGAGCGTGGGCCCACTGGTGCCCAGGAGGAAAACTTCCCTCCAGCTCTACCCCAAGGACCAAGCATGTGCACTATGAAGATCAAGTTGCTGAGGTGCAAGGGATTCCATGTGACCTCTCATTTCAAGGACATGATAGGCAAGTGTAAGGACATCACCATTCTTTAAAAACCTGCATTAAATCAAAACTAGCACAGGTCAACAGAAGCACAGGTCAACAGAAAATTATGTTCTGAGAAGATATTCTGCACATCTTGCTTGTTTGGTGTCACCCCCATAAAGGCTGTTTGCTCACAAGGGGCAGGGCAGAGCTATTTAGTCCCCGCCATTTTCCTAGAACCAGCACAGGCCTGCCACACAGTAGGGCTTGGTGCATTTCTGTTGAATGAATGAGTGATTTAAAGATACCCAGAGGTGGTCCAACAAGCCCCCTCCAGTGTTAGGAGCTGCCCCTCCTCAGCTAAGATGCACCACGCCTCACACGCAGACATCTCTCATGGTATCAGACTCAGGATCAGACCAACTGAAATGCAGATGAAAGGTGAATATCTGAATGAGCTAATGACCAAAGGAAGCAACCGTTTACAAAAAACACAAACACTAACTCAACAAGGATTCAACCTCAACAACAGTGAAAGACATTCAAATCAATATGACTGTAAAGTATTCTTCAATAACAAAATCATAAAAAATTAAAAATTTATAATAATGAATGTTGACAAGGCTGTGAAGAAATACATTGCTGTTGGTACTGTAAAATGGTTTATTCTTTTTAGAGAGCAATTGATCCATATAAAAATAACTGCAAGATGCACCTGGGTGGCTCAGTTGGCTAAGTGTCTGACTCTTGATTTTGGCTCAGTTCACGATCTCACCATTCATGAGATGGAGCTACTCATGGGGCTCTGTGCTGACAGTGCAGAGGCTGCTTATGATTCTCTCTCTCCCTCTCTCCCTTTGCCCCTACCCTCTCTCTCTCTGTCTCAAAAATAAATAAATAAACATGAAAAAAAATAACTGCAAAACTGTTTATACCTCAGAGTAAGGAACCCAAGACACTTGTCCCTCCACAAAAGCAAATAATTAAGCTGACAAAACCTGTCAGAACCAATACTTACAGAACTCTAGAATCTAACAAGAAACGAACAACAGCCAGAGAAAGGCTTAATGAAGAAAGCTGCTACATTTCAGTAAAATTATGTTCGGGCTTTTGAACTTACCCGCCCATCATTCCCCACCCCAAGCTAAGAGGCAGCTGTATTCCTGGTGTGGCTCGCCGGTGCCACAGGAGGCAATATAAACTTTGTTCTCAAAGAATTGTGCTTGTATGTTTTGACCTGTCTTGTGGCTCCCTGAGGGATCAACTTGGGGTCTTACCTTTGTTTTATCCCACTTGGAACTTTCTCAGGGCTGGAGTGGCCTCCTGGGCAGCACTTAATGGAAAGCATTTAAAAATAAGCCTACCAGCCACAACCACCTGGGGCAAGGGATAACAGGTGGGGCAAGCAGCAGACAGTTTGAAAAGTTAAAAGAGAAAGAGCCTAAGGAAGGAGATACATGGAGGAGTAAACGTTTTAAAAAGCTCCCACATAAACCAGAAAGTCCAGAAGGCCACACGATTGCCCAGGGTTAATGAACGCTTACGAGAAACATGAGAAGACCATAAGCTTTTACCTCTGGCTGATCATTAGGTTCCAAGTAAGCAGGAAGTGAAGGCTTAGGCAGAGTTGCATAAGGCCTGCCTAAGCTTTGAAGGAGTACTCCAGCACAGACCCAATCTCTAAAGGCCAGAAGAGTTTTATTGTGGTGGTGGTGGCGGCGGCAACAGCAGCACTTAAGGAACTTCCTAACAACGTACCAGTTAGCCACCAAGCTAAAGAAACTGTGACTTTAGTGACTACACACAACAAAATAAAAATGTCTTTGCAAAAAAAGTTTAGAAAAATCACTAAACAGACAACTATAACTCACAGCAACCAGCAACAGCAAATTCAGGCGAGGGGTAATCCTATTTACAGTTACTGCATTATAATATTCAAAGTGAACAATTTTCAACAAAAATTACAAGGCATGCAAAGAAATTACAAAGTATGGCTCATTCAAAAACAAACAAAAAGAACTGTCCTTAAGAAAGTCCAGGCACTGGACTTACTAGACAAAAACTTTAAATCAACTGTCAGATATGCTCTAAGAACTGAAGGAAATGATGACAAAGAACTGAAAGAAACCAGAAGAGAATGAGGCCTCGCCAAATAGGGAATATGAATAAAGATAAAGAAATTATAGAAAGGAAATAGGCACAAATTCCGGAGTTGAAAAGTACAAAAACTGAAATGAAAAACTAAGTAGAAGACTTCAATACCAAATGTGAGCTAGCAGAGGAATCAGTGAACTTTTATATAGGTTAATTGAGATGATCAATTCTGAGGAACAAAATGAAAAAAGAATAAGATGAACAGAGCCTCAGAGACCAGTGGGACACCATTAATTATATCAATATATTTATAACAGGAGTCCTAGGAGTTGAGGCAGAGATGGCAGGGGTGGGGTAGGGTACAGGGGGACTGAAAGAATATTGCACTTTCAAGAAGCACAACAAACTCCAAGTAGGATAAATTCAGAGAGATCCACACCTAGGCACGTCATAATGAAACTTTTAAAACCCAGTGAGAGTGTCTAAAAAGCAGGAAGAGACAAGTGCTTCATCACCTTCAAGGGAGTCTCAATAAGATTAACAGGTGATTTCTTGTTGGTGGGAATGTAAACTGGTACAGCCCCTCTGGAAAACAGTGTGGAGGTTCCTCAGGAAACTAACAATAGAACTCCCTTATGACCCAGCAATAGCACTGCTAGGAATTTACCCAAGGGATACAGAAATGCTGATGCATAGGAGCACATGTACCCCAATGTTCATAGCAGCACTCTCCACAATAGCTAAAACATGGAAAGAGCCTAAGTGTCCATCAACAGATGAATGGATCAAGAAGATGTGGTTTATCTATACCATGGAATACTACATGGCAATGAGAAACAATGAAATCTGGCCA
>NW_024080698.1:2927211-3024957 GCF_003009895.1 Hyaena hyaena
AGAACAAAAAAAAAAAAACGAAAAAAAAAAAAAAAAAAAAAAAAAAAAAAAAAAAAAAAAAAAAAAAAAAAAAAAAGATTAACAGGTGATTTCTTATCAAACACCATGGAGATCAGCAGGCAGTGAGAAGAAATATCCAAAGTGAAGAAAGAAAAGACTATGAACCAAGAATGTGGTCTCCCACAAAACTATCCTTCAAAAAAGGAGAAATGAAGATATTTCCAGATTAACAAATTTGTTCTACACATTTTTTTTTTTAATATTTATTTATTTTTGAGAGACAGAGCGTGAGCAGGGGAGGGCAGAGAGAGAGGGAGGCACAGAATCCGAAGCAGGCTCCAGGGTGAACTGTCAGCCCACAGCGCTACATGGGGATTGAACTCATGAACTGTGAAATCGTGACCTGAGCCAAAGTCGGCCACTTAACCGACTGAACCACCTAGGCGCCCCTCTAACAAATTTGTTCTACAAGAAATACTAAAGTAAATCCTTCAGGCTGAAGTGAAGGGATATTAGAAAACAACTTGAATCCACATGAAAAAAAAAAAAAGAACAGTGATAAAGATAAGGACATGGGTATACATAAAAGACAGTATAAGTGTAGTTTTTATTTGTAACTCTTTTTCTCCTATTTTATTTAAAATACAACTACATAAAGCAATAGTTACAAATCTGTCTTAGTGGGAAAACAATGTCTAAAGATATAATTTACATGACAACAACAGCACAAAGGAAGGGTTGGGAATAGAGCTATATAAGTGCTAAGTTTTGTATTTTAGCGAAATTAAGTTGGTATTACTCTGAGCTAAACTGTGAACTATGTGATATTTATAGGTAAATAAAAATGCAAGTATCACTGTATTTTTGGTTTGTAATTCTTCTCTTTTCCCTATGTGATTTAAAAGACAAATGCATAAAACAACAATTATACATCTATGTTAATGAACACACAATGGTTCAAAGATGTAATTTGTGACAATAAAAACATAAAAGGGAGGGATGGAATTGTATAGGAGCAGAGTTTTTGTATAACTGAAGCTAAATTGATAATTTTTTAAAAAATGAATTTATTTTAAGGGGGGAGAGTAAGCAAGGAAGGGGCAGAAAGAGGGAGAGACAGAATTCCAGCAGGCTCTGCACTGTCAGCACAGAGCCTAATGTAAGGCTGGAACTCACGAACTGTGAGATCATGACCTGAGCCAAGATCAAGACTCAGACACTTAACTGACTGAGCCACCCAGGTGCCCCTGAAGCTAAACTGGTATTAATTCAAACTAGTTTGTTATAACATCAACTATATGCTGTCTACAAGAGACTCACTTTATAGCCACATAGGTTGAAGGTGAAAGGTTGGAAAAGATACTCCATGCAAACAGAGACCCAAAGACAACTGAAGTAGCTATACATTAGTATACATTAGTATTTGTCTGGAAAAATAGACTTTAAGTCAAAAATTACTGAGACAAAGAAAGACTTTATATATTGATATAAGGGTCATTCATCAAGAAGACATAACAATTAGGGGCGCTGGGTGGCTTGGTCAGTTAAGCATCCAACTTTGGCTCAGATCATGATCTCACAGTGAGTTTGAGCCCATGTTGGGCTTGCTGCTGTCAGCGCAGAGCCCACTTCGGATCTTCTGTCTGCCCCCCTCTCAACCCACCCTGACTCTCATGTGCTCTATGTCTCTCTCAAAAATAAATAAACATTAAAAAAAAAGACGTAACAATTATAAACATACATGCAACTAAAAGAGCTCCAAAATATGTGAAGCAAACAGGCAAATCTGAAGGGAGAAATAGTTACAAAGTGATAGCTGAAGGATTCAATATCCTCCCTTCAATAACGTAACTAGACAGAAGATCAAAAGAAAATAGAGGACTTGAACAACACCAGGAACCAAGTAGAAATAACAGACATCTATAGAACTCTTCATTCTGCAATAGCAGAATATACATTCTTTGCAAGTACACACGGAATTTTCTTCAGCACTGATCATATGTTAGGCCAGAAAACAAGTCTCAATAAATTTATTTTTTTTAATGTTTTTAACGTTTATTTATTTATTTTTAAATATTTTTATTTATTTCTAGGAGAGAGAGACAGCGTGAAGAGGGGAGGGTCAGAGAGAGAGGGAGACACAGACTTGGAAATAGGCTCCAGGCTCTGAGCTGGCAGTCAGCACAGAGCCCGACACGGGGCTCGAACCCACGAACCGCCAGATCATGACCTAAGCGAAAGTCGGACGCTTAACCGACTAAGCCACCCAGGCGCCCCACAAGTCTCAATAAATTTAAAAAGACTGAAATCCTATAAAGTATCTTTCCTGATCACAATAGAAACTAGACATAAAAAAACAAAAGTGGGAATTTCACAAATATGTAGAAATAAAACAACAAACATTTAAATAACCAATGAATCCAAAAAGAAATCATAAGAGAAATTTAAAAATAACTTAGAGGTAAGTGAAAACAAACACAACACACCA
Source organism: Hyaena hyaena (assembly GCF_003009895.1). Lineage (NCBI taxonomy): Eukaryota > Metazoa > Chordata > Mammalia > Carnivora > Hyaenidae > Hyaena > Hyaena hyaena. Next base: position 2,929,700 of record NW_024080698.1, read on the forward strand.
AAATGTATGGGATGCAGTGAAAGCAATGCTCCCAGGAAAATGTATAGCTATAAACACCTGCATTAAAAAAGAAGATTGTTAAGGGGAGCCTGTGTGACTCAATTGGTTGAGCATCCGACTGTGGCTCAGGTCATGATCTTGCAGTTCATGAATTTGAGTCCTGCATTGGGCTCTGTGCTGACAGCTCAGAGCTCAGAGCGTGGAGCCTAGAGCCTGCTTCAGATTCTGTGTCTCCCTCTCTCTCTGGTCCTCACCCACTCATGCTCTGTCTCTTTTTCTCTCCAAAATGAAAATGTAAGCCTAAAACATTTAAAAATTAAAACAATTAAAAAACATTTAAAATTTAAAAAAAAAGAAGTTAAATCAGTAACCTAAATTGGTTTATTCTGTAAGGAACTAGAAAAAGAAAAGCAAACTAAACTCAAGGCTTGCAGAAGGCAGGAAACAATGAAGATTTGAGGGGAGAACCGAAAAAAAGAAACAACAGAGATAGCCAACAAAGCCAAAAGTTGGTTCTTTGAAAAGACCAACAAAATTGACAAAATTGACAAACCAAACTAGAAAAGAGAGAGAGAGAGAGAGAGAGAAACTCCTATTACTAAAATCAGAAATGAAAGACATTACTGTCAACCTTAGAAATAAAAATGATTAAAAGGGAGAATACTATGAATAACTGTGCACAGAAAATTAGGTAACCTAGATAAAATGGACAAATAATATACTTAGGAATAAATTTAGGAAAATTTAAACTCTGAAAATGACAGAACATTGATGAAAAAAATTAAAAAAGATATACCTTAATATAAAGACATCTTGCATTTGTGGATTGGAAGGCTTAATATCATCAAAACCATGATATCATTCATGGTAAAACTCCTTGAAGTGGTCTACAGAATCAATGCATCCCTATCAAAATCCCAAAGTCCTTTTTAAGCAGAAATGGAAAAAGCAATCCTAAAATACATATATAATCACAGGAGACCTTGAAGCAATTTTGAAAAAGAAAAACAAAGTTGGACTCAATTTCCTGATTTCTAAACTTACTACAAAGGGTGGGGGGTAGAAATAGGCAAACCATAAAAGAGACTCATAACTGTAGAGAACAAACTGAGGGTTGCTGGAGGGGAGGTAGATGGGGGTTGAGGTTAAATGGGTGATGGGCATTAAGGAAGGCACTTGTTTGGATGAGCACTAGGTATTGTAGGTAAGTGATGAATCACTAGATTCTATTCCTGAGACTAATATTACACTGTATGTTAACTAACTGGAATTTAAACAAAAACTTGAATAAACAACAAAAAAGGCACCGTAATCAAAACAGTGTGGTACCAGCAAAAGGGTAGACATATGTATCAATGGACTAGAACTGAGACTCCAGAAATAAACATATACATCTATGATCAATTGATTTTCAACAAAGATGCAAGATCTTTTAAAGATTTTAGACTCTTTTCAACAAATGGCATTATAACAACTGGACATCCACATGCAAAAAAATGACACTGGACCCTTGTCTCACCAGATACCACATACCAATGAGTTCAAATGGAAAATCTAAACATAAGTGTTAAAACTATACAACTCTGAGAAGAAAACACAGGGGTAAATTTTTATGACTCCAGGTTGGACAACATGGTTTCCTAGATACGATACCAACAACAGAGGCAACAACAACAACTACAACAAAGAGAGAAGTTGGATTTCATCAGAATTTAAAACTTTTTCCTTCAAAGGCTACTGTCAAGAAAATGAAAAGACAACCTACAGAGTGGAACAAAGTATTGGCAAATCATATAAATCTGATGAGTCTAGTATCCAGAATATATGAAGAACTCTTACAACTTAACAAGAAAAGTCAAAATATCCAGTTAAAAAGTAAGCAAAAGACTTGAATAGGCATTTTCAGAAGAATCTATACAAATGGCCAAAAAGCACATGAAAAGATGCTCAATGTCATTCGCCACTTTATTAGGGACATGTAAATCAAAAGCGTAATAAAACACCACTTCACACACAGTAGGATGGCAACCAACCAACCAACCATTCAATCAACAGCTAGTGTTGGTGAGGACTGGAGAAACTGGAACCCTCTTCCATTGTGTGTGTGAATGTAAAATGGCACAGCCACTGTGGAAGAGTCTGGCAGTTACCCAGTAAGTTAAATATAAGATTACCAGATGACCCAGCAATTTCACTCCTGGGTACCTACCCAAAAAAAATGAAAATAGGTACTCAGACAACTCCTTGCACATGAATGTTCACGGCGGCACTACTCACACAGCCAAAAGGTGGAAACAATGCGAATGTCCGTCAACTACTGAGTGGGCAAACAAAATGTAGGAGAGCCATGCAATGGAATATTATTGAGTCACAAAAAGGAATGAAGCACTGTTATATGCTATAACAATGGATAAACCTCAAAATCATTATGCTTAGTTGAAAGAAGCCAGACACAAAGGTCTTCTATTGTATAGATGATACTCTTTATATGAAATGCCCAGAAAAGGCAAATCCATAGAGACAGAAAGTAGATTAGTTAGGTTTCCAGGGTCTGGGTGCTGAGGTGTGAGGGGGAAGGGATGAGAAATGGGTAGTGGCTGCTCAGTGGGTACAAGGTCTCCTTTTTAGATGATGGAAATATTCTGAAACTCGACAGTGCCAATGACTGCAAAACACTGTGAATTTACTAAATTCCCTGGAATTTTAAAATCATTAAAATGGCAAGTTTAATGCTATGTGTATCTTACCACAAGAAGGGACAAATAAATATACAAGCTATCCATGGGGAGAAAAAAGTACACATGAAATAATGTCAAGTAAGTAGAGGACCGCAAAACTTGGTAGAAATCATAGATTTAAAAAAGTACTCATACATGAAATAAGCACATTAAGGACTTATGGGTGTAATTTTTGCACAATTGTTAAATAATTAACTATTCTAAATTTGTGCCTCAGTATTGAAAGGCAGCATGAGACACTTATGGGGCCCAGTGAGAAAAGGAAGATTCCAAGAAATATCCTCTGCCCTGGTTCTGACACCTTGCCCTCCTTTGGGCCTTCAGGGAGGTGTTGCCCATGACCACCCATCCTTCCGTTCACCAGTGGAATTTTTTTTTGTTTTTTTCTGCCTTAAAAAACAAACCGGTTTCTTTTCCTTCTACACCCTCTTTTCCTTCCAGTCCTTCCTGAACATCGCCTCTGATTCAACCTTCTTAGACCTAGGGCATCAACTCAATTGTGTAACTTCCTCTGCTCAGAAGCCACTGCTGGGCAAAGGTATATTAGGGGTCTTCAGAAGGTGATGAAAACATCCTTTAATTTAATCATGACAGTTGTTAAACTATATACATTTGTCAGAGCTCACTGAACTGCACATCTATAGAGAGTGAATTTTACTGTATGCAAATTATGGCTTGATAAACCTAACTTTAAAAATATCCCCAGCTTCCACTCAGCAAATGTTGAGACTAACTTTTCAATGTATAAAATTATTTCCACATTAGAAATCATCTGGAGGAACGCACAAGATGCAAATTCTGTTAAATGAATGAAAATGCTCTTGGGATGATCGAAGCCATCTTTGTGTTGTAAAGTGTCCCTTGTTGGCCTTCCCAGTTCCACCTTCTATAGGAGGCTCCCTAAGGTGCTCCTGCTAAGGAATCACTGAACTTCCCCCATGAAAAGGAGGAGTGTGAGCAGGTGTGACCAAGGCTTCTTATGAGTCTTGATGGTATATTCTCTCCCTCTGGGGTGACACTTGGGCCAGGATGTGCTTTGTACCTAGGAGGCACCTTTGGACTTGGGAAAACAAAAAGGACCAGAGAGGGGCCCAGGGTAAAGGGACTCAGAATGGTGCATGACCCAAGCAGAAGATATAGTCTGAGACTTAGGGGGGCAGTTTGTCCATCAGACCCACAGAAGAGGAGAGTAGGCACGGTGTCAGGGCAAAGGAGCATCACGGTGCATGAACTAGCCTGGGCTGCCATAACAAATACCAGAGGCTGGGAGGCTTAAACTATAGACATTTATTATCTCACAATTCTGGAGGCTCAAAGTCCAAGATCAAGGTGTCGGCAGGGTTGGTTTCTTCTGAACCATTCTCCTCTGTTTACTCTTGGCCATCTTCTCCCTGTCGCCACATGGTTTCTGGTCTGTGTCCTAATCATCTCTCCTTATAAGGACACCAGTCCTGTTGGATTAGGACCCACCCCCAATGACCTCATTTAGCCTTAATTTTTATCTCTTTAAAGGCCTTATCATCAAATACAGTCACATTCTGTGGTAATTAAGACTTCAACCTATGAATTTTAGGGGGTCAATTTAGCCCATAACAGTGTTATTGGCTGCAATAGTCCTGAGCTCCATAGAAGGCAGAAGCTAGCGGTGGAGGCCTCCGAAAACATTAAAAATCCTTTGTGTGTATTACAAAGGATACTGAAAGTCCAAGAGCTTTCCCATGTTCATGATTTGGCACCACTTTGCTGCCAACATGGCCATGACATGAGTATGATCAACAAGACATCATCTCAAGCAACCAAAACTTCTGAGTGACATTCTACCCAAACTCTCAGTGGTTCAATATGTACGTGGAATCCCAGGTAAAGATCAGCAAAAGAATTTGCTCTTATAATCAGAAGTATCTGAAAAGCTGTCTGGTCCATAAATAACCAATGTCTATGTTCCTAAGGACCTTAGGAGACTAAGTAAGGTCTTGCAGAGGATGAGAAATATGCACAGAGAAGGAGGTGTAAGCACAGTGATCATACCTCCTGCTTTTTTTTATGGAAGCGTTTTAACACACAAGTGGCAAAGGTGGTAAGTAGCAAAATTTGTAAAATCCTATAAAAGTTAAAAGAACTATAAAATATTTCCCTTGCTTGCTGATCATATAAGGAAACAGGCTTTAGGAAATAGTCTAGCAGTTCTTCAAATGGTTAAACGTAGAGGTACCATATGGCCCAGACATTCCATTTCTAGGTATAAATGAGAGAGAAATGAAAACATATGTCATTTGCAACTACATGGATGGAACTAGAGGGTATCATGCTAAGCGAAATTAGTCAGAGAAAGACAAATATCATTTGACTTCACTCATATTTAGGCTTTAAGATACAAAACAGATGAACATAAGAGAAAGAAAGCAAAAATAATATAAAAACAGGGAGGGGAACAAAAACATAAGAGACTCTTAAATATGGAGAACAAACAGAGGGTTACTGGAGGGGTTGTGGGAGGGGGGATGGGCTCAATGGGTAAGGGGCATAAAGGAATCTACTCTTGAGATCACTGTTGACTGTTGAACTATATGCTAGCTAACTTGGATGTAAATTTTTAAAATTAACAATAAAAAAAAAAAAAGAAAACATTATGTCCATACAAAGTAGCCAAAAAGGAGAAACAATCCAATGGCCATCAATTGTTGAAAGGATAAACAAAATGTGGTATATCCACATAATGGAGTATTATTCAGCTATAAAAAGAGGAATGAAGTACTGACTCATGCTACAACATGAATGGACCTTGAACACAATACATGAAGTGAAAGAAGCCCAACTTCTAAATCCACATCCTGTGTGGTTCCATTTGCATGAAATGTCCAGAACTGGCAAATCCATAATGGAATAAAGCAGATTAGGATTGGGAGAGAGAAAGAAAGTCGGGTGGTAACAGTTAAGGGATGCAAGGTTTATTTCCGGGGTGCTAAAAATGTTGATTTTAAAACATTGATTTTAGAATATGGATAAGTTGTATGTTATGTGACTTATGTCAATGAACTAGTTTTTTACTTTTATTTTAATTTTAAATATTTTAATTAATTAATTAATTTGTATTTGAGAGAGAAAGCAAGCAAGCACATAAGTGGGGGAGAGAGAATCTCAAGCAGGCTCCACACTCAGCGTGGAACCCAATGCTGGGCTTGATCCCATGGCTGTGAGATCATGACCTGAGCCAAAATCAAGAGTTGGACAGCCAACCAAGTAGGCCACCCAGGCGGCTTTTTAAGTTTATATGCAATTTCTTCTTCTTCCTTTTTTTTTTTTTTTTTAAAGAAAATACAAGTAAAGTAAAACTGAAGGTCCATACTGCTGCTGTGAACCTTCCAAGAGGACAAGAGAGTAAGGCATCAGGAAGCTGGAAATCACGCTGCAAGTTGTCTCGTTATAGATACTAACCAAGAAGCAAGAAGAAACAAAGAATAAAAAGTCTCACTAAAATCTCCCAGTAATATTCTATGCAACTGATTATGCCTTTTGAGAATACAGGGTTGGGGGGTTAGGGCTGTCCTTTATTTTTTTTTTTTTTTTTTTTTTTTATATTTTTTTTTTTATTTTATTTCTAGGAGAGAGAGAGACAGCGTGAGCAGGGGAGGGTCAGAGAGGGAGGGAGATACAGACTCTGAAACAGGCTCCAGGCTCTGAGCTGGCAGTCAGCACAGAGCCTGATGCGGGGCCCGAACCCACGAACCGCGAGATCATGACCTAAGCGAAAGTCGGACGCTTAACCGACTAAGCCACCCAGGCGCCCCATGGGCTGTCCTTTAAAAACCTTTTTAGTTGGGGAACCGAGAGTATACTAAGTTGAGTCTGGAACATTTGCCAAAAACAAGAAAACTGGCCTACCCCAAGTAAATGTTTCAGTGTTCATAAGTCCATAGAGATGATAAAACATAAAAAGAATCAGAAACTGCTGATGCATTGAGACCAAGTCCATGTGGCAAAAACTGCGTGCAACTGGGGACGGTGGGAGGGAAGGATATTTTCTGCTTTTCAATTGGTTTCTTTTCTGAGCACAAGTGCTTTCTATGTCCTCCTAACAATGCAGAGCCCACTAAGTGTGGATACACAACACCAGCCTTTGTTCCCCTTCAGAGTTGACGGTTTTTGCTATTCCAGCTTTGGCTGTTCCTCAAGATCATGAAAAGCAGCACACTCTGGTTTCTGAAAGTTCAGCAGGTCACTGCTCCAGATGGAGCACCCAAGACGGAGGGGCACTTTAAACTATAAAAGAGGAGTAAATGTGTCATTGCTGCCTGAGGAAACATACCATGTCTCAGCCCCTCCTCTTTACCCGCACAACACTTCATGTATTTTTACCACACTGATGACTTAATTCTCTGGAGTCACTAAGGTACACAGATGAAGTCTTGTCTCTGTGTCCCAGTGCCCAGCCCATGGGCCAGTGCAGGCTGGATTCTCAGAAAATGAGGTAGTTGATGCTACTGGACACATATATATGCTTTAGTTGGCCTGAGTTGCTACAACAAAATACGGGCATACAAAAGACATACTGCAGGTTCAGTTCCAGACCACTGCAGTACAGTGAATACGGCAATAAGGTGGGTCCAATGAAGTTTTGGGTTCCCAGGGCATATAAAGATTACATTTGCACTATACTGTAGTCTATCAAATGTGCAACAGCATTGTGTCTTGAAAAAAACAATATACATACTTTAGTTAAAAAATAATTTACTGCTAAAAACTGGTAACCATCATCTGAGCTTTCTGCAGGTCCACTGTTTTGCTCGGGGAGGGGAAGGGTCCTTGCTGTAATGCTGTTGGCTACTGACCGATCAAGGTGGTGTTACTAAAGGCTAGGGTGGCTGTGGCCATTTTTAAAAAATAAGACAACAATGAGGTTGGCCACATCAGCTGACCCTTCCATTCATGGACTATTTCTCTGTAGCATGTGATGCTGTTTGATAGCATCTTGAACTACTTTCAAAATTAGAGTCAGTCATCTCAAACCCTATCACTGCTTACTTGATATGAAGTTTATGTAACATTCTACGTAAACTTCCTTTATTGTCCTTTGTTATCATTTCAAAAATCTTCACATCATCTTCACCAGGAATAGATTCCATCTCAAGAAACTACTTTCTTTGTTCTTCAATAAAAAGGGCTTTCTCATCCTTTTCAGGTTTCTTTTCTTTTTGAGAGAGAGAGCGCAAACAAGCAGCAGAGAGGGGCAGAGGGAAGGAGAGAGAGAAGCTTAAGCAGGCTCCGTGTCCAGAGTAGAGCCAAATGAGGGGCTTGATCGCATGACTGTGATATCATAACCTGAGCCAAAATCAAAAGTCAGATGCTTAACTGACTGAGCCACCCAGACATCCCTCATCTTTTCAAGTTTTTACGATTGGCAGCAATTTGTCACACTTCTGGCCCCACTTCTAATTCTGGTTCTCTTGCTATTTGCACCACATATGTAGTTACTTTCTTCACTGAAGTCCTGAACCCCTTAAACTCATCTGTGAGGGTTGGAATCAACTTCTTCCAAACTCTGAAGAGTTACGATATTTTAACCTCTTCCTACGAATCATGACTGTTCTTATGGCATCTAGAATAAAGAATCATTTCCAGAAGGTTTGCAATTTACTTTGCCCAAATCCATCAGAAGGATCACTCTCTATGGCAATGATAGTCTTACAAAATGTATTTCTTACATAATAAGACTTGAAAGTCAAAATTACTCCTTGATCCAAGACTGCAGAATGGGTACTGTGTTAGATAAGAAAACATTAATCTTGTTGTACCTCTCCATCAGAGCTCTTAGGTGACCAGGTGCACTGTCAATGAACAGTAGTATTTTGAAAGAAATCTTGCTTTCTGAGCAGCAGGTGTCAACAGTGGGTTTAAAATATTCACTAAACCATACTGTAAACAGGCAGAGTAGATTTAGCATAATTTTTAAGGGTTTTAGGACTTTTGGACTGGTAAGTAAGCACTGGCTTCAACTTAAAACCACAAGCTGCATTAGTATCTTACAAGAGACTCAGCCTGTCTTTTGAAGCTTTGAAGCCAGGCATTAACTTCTCCTCTCTAGCTATGAGGTCCTCAATAGAATCTTCTTCCAATAGAAGGCTGTTTTGCCTACAATGAAAATCTCTTATTTAGTGTAGCCACTTTCATTAATGATCCTAGCTAGATCTCCTGGATAACTTGTTTTACCTTGCTGCTTGCACTTTGATATTATTAATCTCATGAACCAATTCCTGCTAGCTTCAAACTTTTCTTCTGCAGCTTCATGGAACTGAAGAGAGTTAGGGTCTTGCTCTGGATTAGACTCTGCCTTAAGGGAATGTCGTGGGATGGTCTGATCTTGTATCCAGACTACTCAAACTTTCTCCATATCAGTGATAAGGCTGTTTCACTTTCTTATCATTCATGTATTTACTGGAGTAGCACTTTTTTTTTTAAATTTTTTTAATGTTTTATTTATTTCTAGGAGAGAGAGAGAGAGAGAGACAGCGTGAGCAGGAGAGGGTCAGAGAGAGAAGGAGTCACAGACTCCGAAACAGGCTCCACGCTCTGAGCTGGCAGTCAGCACAGAGCCCGACGCGGGGCTCGAACCCGCGAGATCATGACCCAAGCGAAAGTCGGACGCCCAACCGACTAAGCCACCCAGGCGCCCCTGGAGTAGCACTTTTAATATTCTTCAAGAACTTTTCCTTCACATTCACAACTTGGCCGTTTGGAGCTTTTGGTTGACTTGGCTTTTGACATGCCTTCCTTAATACGATTAATCATTTCTAGCGTTTGATTTAAAGTCAGGGACATGTGACTATTCCTTTCACTTCAACACTTAGAGGCCATTATAAGGTTAACAACTGGCTTAACATCAATATTGCTGTGTCTTAGGGAACAGAGAGGCCTGAGGAGAGGGAGGGAGACAGACAAGGGGATGAATGGTTGGTGAAGCAGTCAGAACACACACAACATTTATTGTTTAAGCTTGCCATCTTATGTGGGTGAGGTTCATGGCACCCATGTATACAAAAGGAATATATAAGATCACTGATCACCATAATAATAATGAAAAAAGTTTAAAATATAATGAGAATTACCAAAATGTGACACAGAGGCATAAATGAGCAAATGCTTTGGGAAAAATGGGCCCAAAAGATGATAGCTGCAGGTTGCCACAAACCTTAACTTTGTAAAAAAATTTTTTTAAAAAAGCATTATCTGTGAACTATTATGAAGTACAATAAAACAAAACATGCCTATACCGTGGGCTATGTGGATTAAAAAACAGATTTCTCATAGTTATTTTTTAAATGTTTTTTAACGTTTATTTTCGAGAGACACAGAGTGTGAGTGGGGGAGGGGTAGAGAGAGAGAGAGGGAGACACAGAATCTGAAGCAGGCTCCAGGCTCTGAGCTGTCAGCACAGAGCCTAATACAGGGCTCAAACCCACAAACTGTGAGATCATGACCCGAAGTGAAGTCGGATGCTTAACCAACTGAGCCACTCAGGCACCTCTTATGTCTCATAGTTCTTGAGGCTGGAAGTCCAAGATCAAGGTGGTAGCAACATAGGTTTCTGAGGCCTTTTCTCATGGCTTGTGGGAGACTTGTCTCCTGCTGTGTGCTCACATGACCTCTCCTTGGTGCACTTGTGGGAGAGAGACAGAATGTGTGCACTGGCCTCTTCCTCTTTTTTAATTTTTAAATATTTATTTTGAGAGAGAGAGAGTGCGAGCAGGGGAGAGGCAGAGAGAGGAGACACAGAATCTGAAGCAGGCTCCAGACTCTGAGCTGTCAGCACAGAGCCCGACGCAGGGCTCGAACTCACAAACCGTGAGATCATGACCTAAGCGAAAGTCAGATGCTCACCGAGTGAGCCATTCAGGGGCCCCTCTTCTCCTTTTTTTTGACGTTTTATTTATTTATTTTGAGAGAGGGAGTGTGTGTGTGGGCACAAGCAGGGGAGGGGCAGAGAAAGAGGGAGAGACAGAATCCCAACCAGGCTCCGTGCTATCAGCACAGAGCCCGACACAAGGTTTGATCCCATGAACTGTGAGATCATGACCTGAGCTGAAATCAAGAGTCAGACACTTAGGACATATGACGTTTGATGTTTAACTGATGGAAGGACGTTTCCTCTTCTTAAAAGGATACTAATCCCATCAGGCAGTCACACCCTCATGACCTCATCTAACCCTAATTACCTTCAACAGACCCCATCACTAAATACCATCATATAGTGAGTTAGGGCTTCAACACATGAATTTGGAGGGGAGACACAATTCAATTCACAATGACATGCAATATACCAAATGTCATTATGCTAGATACAAATCAAATTAGTCAACTTTAAAGTACAATGTATGTATAGAAAAGCGTACTTGGGTAAGAATACAGCTAGATGAATTTTCACAAAGTGAACACACCTAGGTAACCACTACCAAAGTAAAGATGGTACATACCAGCACCCCATAGTCTTCGTTATGCTCACTCCCAGTCAGCACTCCCACCCTCTGCCCCCAAAATAAAATACCACCACAGATTTGTTTTGTGTGTTTTTAAAATAATACATAAGTGGAATCACACAGTATGGATTCTTTTTCATCTGGCTTCTTTTGTTCAATGTTATGTCTGTGCATGTTCATCTTTGTTGCTGTGTAGTATTTGGCTGTATGAATACAGGCTTGACTCTTCTGTTCATAGGCATCTTCACTGTTTTGTTTTGTTTTGTTTTTGACAATTACGAATAATACTTCTATAAACACCGTTTTACTTGCCTTTTGTACACACAATCCCACACACCCAATCACACACATTTCTGTTGGGAATGCACCCAGGTGTCACATTGATAGGTCACAGGAATAGGTATGTTCATTTATAGTAGACAAAGTCAAACAGTTTCTAAGTGGTAGAATGAATTTACCCTCCTATATGCCATTTGCCAGTTCTCCTCATTCTACCCTTGCCAACACCTGAGACTGTCAGTCTTTCAAAGGTTTACCATTCTAGTAGGTATTTCTCACCAACTGATTTCTCATTGCATTAAAAAAATTTTTTTTTAATGTTTATCTATTTTTGAGGGGGAGAGACAGAGTTAGAGTGCAAGCAGGGGAAGGGCAGAGAGAGAGGGAGACACAGAATCCGAAGCAGGCTCCAGGCTCTGAGCTGTCAGCACAGAGTCTGATGTGGGGCTCGAACCCACAAACCATGAGATCATGACCTGAGCTGAAATCAGATGCCTAACCGACTGAGCCACCCAGGTGCCTCCTCATTTTATTATAAATTTGTATTTTCCTCACTGAAAAAGGAAAAGATGACACTGAACCTCTTTTCATGTTGTGTTGTCCACCTGGATATCTTTTATGTATAAAGTAACTGTTGCCCAATTTCTATTGGGTTGTCCTTTTTGACCTTTCTTGATCTATGGGCATTCTTATAGATTCTCAAGATTAACCACTGATTTTACGTGTTGCAAATATTTTCACCAACTGTATGGCTGGTCTTTTCACTCTCTTAATGGTGTGTCTTTACAAAGAAAAATTCAAAAGTTCAATGTAGCCTAATTTATCAACATTTTCTTCTATGATTAGTGTATTCTGTGTCTTGTTTAAGAAATCTTCCCCATTTCAAAGTCATGAACACATTCTCATACCAACTTTTAGAATTTTTATTATTTTACAACTCACATTTGGATCTATAATCCTCACAAAACACATTTTAGTTTTCATTGATGTGTAACTTAGATAAGGTGCACAAATCTTAACTATTCAACTTGATGAATTTATATATATGATATATAAATATATATACACACATATGTGTATATGTGTACATATGTGCACACACATGTGTATATATACACATACACACATATATGTGTGTGCACATATGTACACATATACACATGTGTATATATACACACACATATATATGTGTGTACACACACACACACTGTTGTCCTTTAAACAGGGGCTTGAACCATGTGGGTCCACATCTAAGTGGATTTTTTCTATAAATACAGTATAGTACTGTACATTTTCTCTTGTTATTTTCTTAATATTTTTTCTCTAGCTTATTTCATTGTAAGATAACAGTATATGATACATATAACATACAAATATGTGTTCATCAACTGTCTACGTTAATTGTAAGGCTTCCAATCAACAATATGCTATTAATAGTTAAGTTTTTAGAGAGTCAAAAGTTCTATGCAAATTTTTTACTGCATAGGGAGTTGATGCCTCAACCCTCATACATTTAAGGGTCAACTTGTGTATGTGTGTGTGTGTGTGTATGCATGTGTATGACCCAGATGAAGATACTGAACATCTCTCACACCCTAGAAGAATCCCTCATATCTCTTTCAATCAATAACCCCCGAAGGTAACAATATTCTGCCTGTATCACCATAAATTATTTCATCTGTTTTCAAATTTTATATGCGGGAAATTATATATTTGGAGATCTTTTGTGTCTGATTATAACCTGCTCAACATCATGCATGTGAGATCATCCATGTTGTTGCTTGTTGCAGTTCTCCATTCATTTTCTTTGCTGTATAGTACTCCATCATTGGAATACATCACAACTTATTTATCCACTTTCCTCTTTAAAAAAATTTTTTTTAATGTTCATTTATTTTTGAGAGCGAGAGAGAGCGCGCGCGCGCGCAGGGGAGGGGCAGAGAGAGAGGGAGACACAGAATATGAAGCAGGCTCCAGGCTCTGAGGTGTCAGCACAGAACCCAACACGGGGCTCGAACCCACAAACTGTGAGATCATGACCTGAGCTGAACTTGGACTTTTAACTGTCTGAGCCACCCAGGCATCCCTATCCATTCTCCTTTTGATGGACACTTGGATTGTTCCTTATTTCAGGTATTATGAATAAAGCTGCTATGAATATTCTTATAAGTCTTTTGAAGGATATAGTCATTTCTGGGGGTGCCTGGGTGGCTCAGTCAGTTAAGTGTCTGATTTCAGCTCAGGTCATGATCTCACGCTTCGTGGGTTCGAGCCCGCATCGCACTCTGTGCTGACAGCTAGCTCAGAGCCTGGAGCCTGTTTTGGATTCTGTATCTCCCTCTCTCTCTGACCCTCCCCTGCTCACGCTGTCTCTCTCTCAGAAACAAATAGAACATTAAAAAAATTTTTAAATATTCATTTCTGTTAGCTCTCTACCAGGATACACAAAATTTTTATCTTACCATACTACAAAAACCATTTAGATTTATCAAGTTCTCCCTGCCAAGTACACATAGGATATTTTATCTGTTTTCACATCCATAATTCTTATCGGAAAAAATGTGAAAACGTCTTCTATTTTTTTATTTTGAAAAAATTTCAGACATACCCCAAATTATAAAAATACAAAAAATGCCCATATGGAGGCGCCTGGGTGGCTCAGTTGGTTCAGCATCTGACACTTGGTTTCAGCTCAGGTCATGATCTTACAGTTCGTCTATTTGAGCCCATGACAGGCTCCATGCTGGCTCCTTGCTGGCAGCAAGGAGCCTGCTTGGGATTCTTTCTCCCTCCTTCTGCCCCTCCCCTGCTTGTGCTCACTCTCTCTCTATCTCTCAAGATAAATCAATAAACTAAAAAAAAAAAAAAAAAAAAAAAGCCCATATGCCCTTTATCAAAGTTCCTCCATGTCAACATTTCACTATATTTGGTTTACCATTAATTATCTTGTTTGCGTGTGTGTTTGCACGTATAAGCTTGACACTGTTGAAAGTACTGGCCAGTTACTTGGTAGATTATAGAAACCTGGGTTTGTGGGACATTTCCTCATAATTAGATTCAGGTGATGTGACTGGGACAGGAATACACAGATGTGATGTGTTCTTCTCAGGAAGGCACATGATGGTGATTTGTTGCATTACTGCTGTTGCTAATTTTAATCACTTGGTTAAGGCCAGGTTTCTCCACTGTAATATCACTATTTTTCTCTTTGTTATTAATCAGTGTTTGGGGTAAAAGCTTTGAGATTATGTAAACATCCTGTTTCTCGACACGCTTTCATTTCATAGTTTCAGCATCCATTGATGACTCTCTTTTTTTAAATTTCATTCCAGTATAATTGACATACAGTGTTATTCCATTAGTGATTCTTGCCTGAAATAATTTCTATGGAAATGGCTGAAAACTAGTTTTTGTTTTTAACACGCACAAATTTCTTCAAGAATCTTACAGTGATCATCAAGATTTCTCATAATTCGAACTGAAATCTGGAAGATCACCAGGCATTTGCCATAAAAACATCCCCAAAGTCAGAGAGTAAAAAAAGAAAACTGGCCAACTGGTGGTGGCTGTGACAGTATTCTGAAGCAAAGCGCCAACCACCCTCTGGGAGCCTGAGAGTCAGCCAAATAGAAGGGACTCTCCAAAAGCCTGCACTTCTACACAAACCACCCCCAAACCATCTTGGCGGGGACTGAGAAAAGCTGTTTTGCATGCTCAAAGCATCTCTTTCTAGAAGGAGCACATAGGTCAGCCAGGGCAGGAATAAAGAGCAGGGTCAAGTCTCACCGATCCTGAGGGCCCCTGGGGTTCAGCCCATGTCTTCGCTGGAGACAAAGCAGAACATAAACTTGGCCCTTTTGTTTCCAGGAGATTCTCACTCACCTTTCTAGCTTTCTCTAGGCTGGGACCAGCTCACCTGCTTACCCAGCAAACCCAGCAGAGACAATCAATCTATACGGGTCCTGATATCCTGTGGGTTAACTAGCGAGGCTCTCAGGGAGCAAAGTTACCAAGTGAGCTGATATACAAGCAGGTTCCAATTTACAAGCGGACTAAGTCCCAAAAGCTCATTCTGCAAGCCAAGGGTGAGAAATACGGTCTCCGCAGGTTAGCTCACAAAACCAATAACTCACGGAGCAGCCTCACAGACGACTGAGGGCTGAGAAGGGAACCTTCACCCAGAACAAGGGCTGAGAAGGGAACCTTCACCCAGAACATGGTCTCTGCGAGATGAAGACTTTGACAGGAGGACCAGGAAGACAACTTGCCCCAACTTGTCCAGTACAGTTCCATTCAGCAACACCTAACATAGCATCTCTGATGTGTCAGGCATTGTGCCGAGCACTAGAACACCAAGGATGGGGAAGATATGGCCTCTGCCTTGAGGGGCTTGTACAGCAGTGGGAGGTTTCTGCCAGGGGGGTACTCAGGGTCACCAAGCCTCCGGTGGATGGTAGAGCATGGGTCCCACAGTCCCAACAGGTGTATTCGGACTGGCTGGTCAGGAGAAGGCTTCAAGGGCAAGGGCTGCCTGACCAGCGCGCACCAAAGCATGGCTGCTGCAAAGTACATTTCACTTAAAGGTATCCCTCTACCAGTGGTTATACGGCGGTCCAATTTAACAACTTCACCAGGAAAGGAAACACATCCACCAGCTATTTCTTCTCTCTCCAACCCACAAAGTAATACATTTTTCATACTTGTACCTGTCATTCCTGACTTTACCAACTCCCTCCTGCATGTTCCTTGAAAACATTAGCATTTTCAAAGAGGAGATGAATGACAATAGAAGGGTACTGTGTGATACAATGTCATCTTTGGTGCTCAAATCTCCAATGTTGAAAGCTGCAATTGCTGGACCAAGGTCACAGTTGGCGACACTACTTCATCAGAGCTCAAGCTGCCACCAATTTAAAGAGCACTGTGACTTTCTTTTTCTTCTTTTAAAGATATTACTTTTAAGCAATCTCTACGTCCAGCGTGGGACTCCAACTTACAACCCTGAGATCAAGAATTGCATGCTCTTCCAACTAAGCCAGCCAGGCACCCCAAGCATCATGACTATGACCACTAAGAAAGACACAAATCTGCCAAGTGAATGACACAAAGGAAGACACAGTTCAACTTCAGAGGTGTTGAGATGTGAACCAAGATGCGTCCAAGAATCAATCAAAAACGGTAATTCTGGCTAATCTGACCTGCTCCAAGTACTGTGTGCTAGGTGCTGAGACAGGAACGCAGGAGACAAAAGGCCATCCACACAGTCAAATGGGAAGAAGACATACTCAACATCTAAACTTCTGTCTTCTTCCTCCAGCCAACCAGCCAACCGACCAGGACCTATTCCTCCTCAATCTCACTGATGTGCTTTCCAGGCTAAGGAGTGAAGAAGCCATCTGGTTCCACCATGCTCCCTCTTCTCCGGTCCAGCTCTGGGACTGCACTCCATCTGTCTACCCCTTCCCACTGCTGGGTGGGTGCCTCCCTAAATCCCGCAAACCCCAGCCTGTAACATTGAGCCTCCTTCCCTTACCTCCCTCACTCTCCCCCTCACTGTCCCACAGTGTGATTTCAACACGTTGCCCCACTTTTTGTTCTTTTCTTTTCCTCGATACAAGAAAAACAAAGCAATCTGTCTTAAAGTGTAGCCATGCGGTCAAATCCTTACAGAATCCAAAATGCTTTGAGTCTTGAGGTAAAAAAGACCCAACATTAACTGGGAATATTACAACAGGCCTGTTTTTGTGAATACTGCTTTTCTCAAGATGACTTAGTCCTAACACCGTGCTGTCTGTCCTTTTAAACAAATATTTAATAGCTTAGGAATGTTAGTGAGGGCAGCGGCTCCGGTTAGCAAGTCCTCAGCTCCCACTCTGAAAGATGAAATGAGATGGGTTTTCTCCACAGAGGAAAGTCAAACAGTCTGCAGTATTATAAACTGCACATCCATCAACTAGGCATGGGCTGGGAACAGAGAGCTTTTCTGGGGAAAAAAAAAAAAAAGGGAGCAGCTATCCTCTGTGCCCTGGTGAACACTGGAAACACACACATACCAAATCAACCAAAACAGAAACCAATTCTCAAGTCAGTTTGAAGAAAGTTCCATCCCAACAAACGATGCCCTGGTGACTGTGCCACCCAGGAGACAAGGGCCTGGCTTGGTCTTGGTCCGGGCCAGCCCTGGGTCCAGCCCGGGTGGAGGAACACGCGAGCACCTGTGTGTAACCAAGAACTCCATGAGGAGCGCAAAAGAGGAGGCAGGTGGCTGTGCCCGATCTGACTGACAGCGGGCTTGGGATCGTCCTAACTGGGCGAGCAGGGGAGGGGTAGGAGGCCCGGGGCACAGGCCTGGACCAGGGGGGCGGCCAGTGGGGGAAACGAAGCCGGCGACGGTGGGGCTGGAATGGCTAGGGCCGCGGATGGGAAGAAGAGCGGGTTCCTACCTCCAGTTCCGCTGGGGTCTCCCCGCGCCCCAAACGATGCATGCGGAGGTTGCACTTGAGCAGGCAACAGCCGTCCAGCACCCCGGCGCGCGCGCAGACGGCGCCCCCCAGCGGGCCCAGCCCCACCCCCCGCCACGTGCACACCCACGTGCACGCCAAGCGCGGCACGGGAAGCCCAAGAGTGGGCGGTGCTCCCTGGGGCGAGGCGGGAGGCTCTGAGGCCTCTACTTTAGGCGCAGTAAGTAAGCCGCGGGATCCTCACCTGGGGACCAGGGCTTCCATACAGATGAGGACACTGACGCCCAGAGGGAAAGGGCCTCCTACCGAGGCCCGAGGACGGAAGGGGCCGGCCCCAGGATTTAAACCCACCGTGGCCTCTCCACCGTCAGACCACCCGGGATCTTTCCCGAGTTAAGACACTACATGCGTTGTGTGTTGAGAGCCCACCCCTTATAACCACCATCCGTGATTATTATTCACCATGTTTTGCTTTGAAAACATATATGCCCTGGGCATGTGTATCTGAGTGTGTGTGAGTGTGCGCGTCTGTGTGTGTGCTTTGGGCCTGTCGGCCGGTCAGGATCACACTCGACACACTGGTTGAGCCCCGACTCCGTTCCTAGCCCTGAGCAAGGCCATTAACACACAGTAGTTCTCTTTATATGCAGCCAGCCCTGTCATCAATTAAAACCAAATCCTACTCTTCTGGGGAACTGATTTTTAATTAGGTATCATGAATAGCTAATTAATCACCCTCCTGCGTGGTTTTCCAGGCAGGAGGGCGGTGAAGCTGAGCCGAGCTGAGCTGGGCAATGCTACCGGTGGCACCCTGGCTAAGCCTACACCCTGAGGGAGAGACCCTCTTCTGGGGCCAGAAAATGAAGGAGAGAAGGCAGAGGCCTTGGTGTGTTGGAAGGCCTTCCCAGCAACAAGGCTTCTTGACCTTTACCTCCTCTGATCAGCTCTAGAAGTTTGGGACCATTCAGGCATCTGACTTCCATTTGTTAAAAGGGATATTGAAGAGATTGAAAGGATCCCTTCTGAACACCTTCCTGTTTTTTGGAGAATGTCTGCCATTTTAAATGTTTTAAACATACATAGGTTTATCCATTTTAATGAGCGTCATTTGAAAGCTTAATATGAAGAGACAGATCCAGCCCCGAGCAAAGTTGAAAACACTAACCTAATACTTTTTTGGTATACGAATGTTCCCACCAATATTAGCTCATTTGATCTTCACTGCAGGCTCGAGGGTGCTGACTACTCATTTTCCAGGAGAAGAAACTGAGGCTTGGAGGCCAGCTGCCGAGCTCAGGGCCATACACTGGGGTGTTAAGAGCCCACATTTAAACCCAGGGCTCTCATTGCTACTTTCCTCGTGTCTTCCAGGGTTTTGCTCTCGCTTTAGGAACCTGCTGTTCTCACTTCTTTGTGTGGAGGCCTGTGTCCTTGAGGCTCCCTCCTGGAAGGAGAGAAAAGGAAATTTGGCCAACAGAGCTGCGTCAGGTGGTGCAGGGACTCCACCAGAGGGCCTCTCGGGGGCCTGGGCAAGCCCGCCCAGCACTGGCCCAGTCTCCTTCTCCTTCCAGAATCTTTGTTCCTTCAGGTCCTGCTCAGAGAGACCACATGTTGTGTGTGCCCACTCCTTGTGACTTGATCTCTTAGCCTGGTTAAAAAAGCTGTGTTCCCAAGAGTCCTTTGAATAGTAACCCTAGGGATGGGACCGACCCAGGAGAGAAGGGCTTTAGGCAAGTTGGCCTTGTTCCTTCCCAGGAGAGTGTGTGCTTAGTCTTCCAAAGGCCAACCTGGAGTGACACTTTCAATCATTTTATTCATTTATAGCTGCTTCTTCATGTAATTATCTTTTATTGATCATCTAGTAGGTGCTACATACACTATATACATTGTAATTCAATCATGTTTAAGGACCCTACAAATGGGAAATTGGAGGTTCAGATAGGTTAAGTTGCCCCAGTTACAGAGCTGCTAGTCACAATATGATCTGAGCCCATGATTCTCGACTCCATTGTGTATACCTTTTCCTCCATACTCTATGATCTGATTTCAACGTTTTTAAAAAAAAATGTTTATTTTTGAGGGAGAGGGAGGGACAGAGGATCTGAAGCTGGCTCTGCATTAACAGCAGAGAGCCCAATGCAAGGCTCAAACTCATGAGCTCTGAGATCACGACCTGACCCGGCACCCAGCTGCCCCACCCATTATCTGATTTCAAAAGAGGTACTGGAGAAGAGATAAAAAATCAAAACCACAGGGGTGCCTGGGTGGCTCAGTTGGTTGAGCATACGACTTCAGCTCAGGTCATAATCTCACAGTTTGTGAGGTTTGTGAGATTGAGACCTGCGTGGGGCTCTGCTCTGACAGTGCACATCTGGCTTCGGATTCTGTCTCCCTTGTTCTCTATCCCACCCCCCTCACTCTCTCAAAAACAAATAAACATTAAAAAAAAAATTCAAAACCACAAAAAGGAGGAAGAGCCACATTTGGGCCAGCAGCGCTAATGTGATTATGTGAATAAATATTAAACCTGTCTCTGAGCTTCTTGAAAGGAAGAAAAAAAAGTGTGTTTGTGAGTGTGTGGTGGGGGGTGGGTAGACACAAAAGGCTACATGCTTCTCTATGTAATATAGAGTCTCTATGGTAGAAAGAAATACATTTTTTCCTTATTTTCAATTACAAAAGTAATTTCTCATGTAGGATCTTATTCAAGGACATTATGTAACAAAATGACCAAAATTTTCAATAAGCAGGTACAGTAAAAGACAGAGGAATAATTGTCTTGGGGCGCCTGGGTGGCTCAGTCGGTTAAGCATCTGACCGGCTCAGGTCATGATCTCATGGTTCGTGAGGTCCAGCCCTGCATCAGGTGAACTCAAGTCCCACTTCGGTGAGCTCGTGCCCAGCTTTGGGTGAGCTCCACCTCTCTCTACCTAGCTCTATCTCTCTTTCTCTGCCCCTTGTGGGATTCTCCCTCTCGCTGGCTCTCTCTCCCTTTTTCTCTGCATTTAGCTCACTTGCACCCTTTCTCTCTCAAAAAAAAACAAAAAACAATTATCTTGTGTAATGTATTCATCCATTCAGTAGTCATTCAACAAACACTGCGCAGTTATCAGGCATTGACTGCCTAGATGCAAAACACATGCAAAAAGTTAATTACCCTGCAATGTAATCAACCCCCCTGCCCTGGAGGCGGGCCCAGTACTCCTGCAGTGGAAGTCTGATGACCTCACAGGCAAGATAACATCTGCCCACAGTCTTGGAGTTAGAGTTGGAATTGCAACTTATTTCCAAAAGAGGAAAAAGCATTTAAGGCAGAGGGAACAGAATGTGCAAAGGCATGAAGGTAAATGGTTTGTTTGAGGACTGGAATGTCACTTATCAGTGGGGGAACACAGAACTCCTAGGTGACAGCCAGCATGAGACCCTTGAGGGCCATGCAAAAGGTTTTCCTCAGCAGGATATCTGATCAGAGTACTGAAGGAACAGAGAGAAATGGAGATGAGTGTAGGCAGCTTAGCTGGGGAGAGCAGGCTGGGAATGGGAAGAGGGCTCTGAGGCCTGAATGACAGAAATAGCTTCTAGAGACTGACCTCCAGCGGAGGAAGATGAGCCAAGAAAAGAGGCCTAAAGGCAAGGTGGAGGCAGCTAACAGGAAGTTGTATAAGAGAATGAGGTTATAAACAGAGTCTGGGGTTTGGCAAATGGGGGGCCAAGGGTGGCCTTAAACAGAATTTTAGGGTACAGTGGGGTCACACAGTAGGTTAGGTGACACTGTCTTTAAGTGGCCACTCAAGAGGTAGACACAGGGAGGGAGCCATTCTTCCAGAAGTCTGGAAGTGGATGGAAGAAGACAGATCCATGACAGAGGCACCAACCAGAGGAAAGACTCAGGTCTCAGCATCCTTGAAGGCCAAGGGAAGGTGCTTGATGCAGGGAGAGGGCGAAGAGCCCAGCAGGTGAAGGGGCAGCCTTGGGGAGGAGAGACCCAGTTTTACCGAGACCAGCAGTCAGGGATGAAGGGAGGGGAAGAGGAAGATGAAAGAGGAAGAGGAGGGAAGGGAGGCTGAGTGAGTTTCTGTCTGTTCCCCAGTGAAATACAACATGGGTCGGGCTGGGGCTTAAGGACACTGAGGGAAAGAACCACCAAGCTCCTAGCATTGAGGGCCCAGCTGAAGGCGACAATCACGAGCCTGTCATGGTGTGCGGTTTTCTCTGGCAATGCTCGCCAACTTGGAAGAAGGAACCCAGAAAACAGATGGTTGGGCAAATTTAGCATTGGGTACCATGGACAAGGGAGCAGGGAACTGAGAATGCCAGTGACAGTATAGTTGAACCATCAAGCAGGACATCATCCCAGGCAGAGAACCATGCTGATCATTCCATCCGCCCCTCCAGATCCCTCTCCACTCCTGCTCTCTGCCTGGGGGACTGTCCTCCATGGCCTGCCTCAAGGGACTCCCTTGTCCTCTGGTTGCCAGTTAGGGTCATGAGCAGGAAGGAAGAGGGTAGGAGGAGAGAGATGTGGGGCATTTGCCCCTCACCTCCACCCTGCTCTCTCTGCCAAGGCTCTGGCAGTGGCTCCCCCTGCACTCACTAGGCACCAATACCATCAGACCCAGGGTGGCCATCCCTGGTCCTCAAGATCCCTGGGGGCTCCCTCAACCCTGACACCCCTCTGTAAACAGCCCTTTACTCACCTCTTTTGTGTGGGTCAGTGGGGCTTAACTGACTTAGGAAAAACAGACCCAACGAGCCTGCCCAGCAGGAGAGGGTGTGGGAAGAGATGGAGGGAAGAGGGGAAAGGAAGAGATGGCATGGGGAGAGGAATATTGGGATTTCCCAGGTTGAGCTTAAGTTCCTCCCTGGAAGAATAAATGGGGCTCCATGGGCTGGAGAAGCAGCTCATTGAGTGAGAGAAGGGTCCTGGGAGGGGAAGGGTGACAATTCACATTTGCTCCTATGCTGCCCCGCTGGTTGGCCAGACTGCTTTTGTTTCTTACACACACACACACACACACACACACACACACACTTAAATGAGAGTCCTCCTCTGGTCCTCTGAGCCCCAGCTACAGCCAGCCCCCATGCTGACAGCAGTTGCAGGTGACCCATTTTGGATTTGTGGCATCTGCACAAAAAAGTTTGATTGGTTCTGACCTGGCTTTTCTGCCAGAAGGGTCCTAGCTCCCAGCAGGCTGCAGGAGGTTCAGCCACTTTATCACATCTTCCTCAGGCCTCCCTAGATGGCCCTTGGGGTCTGGGCAGTCCCCAGCTGATGCAGGATCCCAGCAGGTCTCCCCACAGGAAATGTCCCCCCCACCCTCATTATACATAAAAATTGGCCCTACACATGCCTTTGTAAGTGGTCAGGGCCTCTGTGGCCCAGCCAGAGCAATAGAAATGCAGATTAAATCCTTTTGTGACCCCATTACTTCAAGCTTGTGAGAACTCTGCCCAGACCAAGAACAACTCCCCCCCCTTTCCACATTCTTGTGATAGATTCAAGGAAGAAACCACAATTTACTCGCTCTTGAATAGTGACCAGCCTTGGCCCATGGGAAGGAGTCAATATAACAGAGTCTTCTGCAAGTCAATAAGATAATCTCCCCAAATGAGAATATGAATAGCCAATTAAAAACTGTTTACTTCATTTCTGAATAGGTAACACATGCACATAGTTAAAACAAAACCCCAAATAGTATAAGAGGTCTGCAGTGGGTCTCACTCCCACGCCTGCCTTCATGGCCCTGTTCCCCACCAACCACCACCACTTCCTCACCCCCACAAACACACAGAGGTAAGCTACTTGTATTAGTTTCCTCTGTATCGTTCTGGACATCTGGTAAATACAGGCGACTGTGACGACACCAAATAGACATTTAAAAGCTAACATTAACTCAGCACTTACAGCGTGTTAGGCACTTTACAAGTGTTAACGCATTTGGTCCTCAGGATGGCCCCAGAGGTAGGCCTTGTGCCCACTTGAAAGAAAATAAAACTGAGGCAAAAAGAGGTTAAGGAGCTTGCTTGAGGGGCTGAACCTGGCAATTCACAACGGAGGAAATTCAAACGATCATATGAAAAGATGCTCAGCTACCTTAGAGGTTAGCGAACTTAAAAATGCAAACACCAACAGCATTTCATTTTTATCCGCCTGTGAGCAAACTTTACAAAAGGTGGTAAGCTTTCAGCATGTAGAGGCGGGGTCTGGCACCCTCATGCTGGTGGGAGCATGAATTGCTCTCAACTTTGGGGAAAACAAATTGGCAGAATTTATTGGGGTTTAATATACACATCTTCCCAAATATAAGGCTAGGTGTACACAGGCATGCATTGCAGCACTATTTGAGAAGCAAAAGTATTCTGAATATTCATGAAGGGGAAAATGGGTAAATTACAGTACATTTATAGTAGGAAATACTATGCAGCAACTACATAAAATGAGATAGATCTATATGTATTGGTTTCTGATGTCCACAATTTTTTTTTAAAAGAGGGAATGGGGGAGAGAGACAGAGAAAGAATCTTTTTTTTTTTTAATGTTTTTTTTAATTTATTTCTAGGAGAGAGAGAGAGAGAGAGACAGTGTGAGCAGGAGAGGGTCAGAGAGAGAAGGAGTCACAGACTCTGAAACAGGCTCCAGGCTCTGAGCCGGCAGTCAGCACAGAGCCCGACGCGGGGCTCGAACCCACGAACCGCGAGATCATGACCTAAGCGAAAGTCGGACGCTTAACCGACTAAGCCACCCAGGCGCCCCTAGACAGAGAAAGAATCTTAAGCAGGCTCCATGGTCAGCATGGACCCACAACCTGAGCTGAAATCAAGAGTTGGACATTCAACCAACTGAGCAACCCAGGCGTCCCTCCACAAAAAAATTTTTAAAGCCACTTGCTAATAATTTTTATAGTAGACATATATTTTTGTATTTGATATTCATTTATATATCTGTATATTTTAACAAACATCCCTTATACGTGCCTTTGTTTGAATTATGTCTGTATGAACATGCAGCAGTGATTCTCAATTAGAGTGATTTTGCCCTTCAGGGGACACATGACAATGGCAGAAGACATTTTTGTTTGTTGCCACTGGGGAATGTTAATGGCATAAATGCTAAATATCCTACCGTGCACACAGGACTGCACCCTGCCCTGCAAAGAATTATCCAAACCAAAATATAAATAATGTTGAAGTTGAGAAACCCTGGCGTAGAGAAGGGAAAAAAATGGAAAAGCATGAAACTGTTAACAATGAACCCTTTTGTTACTCATCATATATCTTATAATGGGTAGTTATTTTGACCACTAAAAGTTATCCTATAAAAGTAAAAAAATAATGCTCAATGTTTATTGTGTTGGCAAAGCCAATGATCGAATAAGAGTCGGGGAGACTGTTTGCCAAGGAGACATTAGGGAGCAGGGGTGTGAGGGGAGGTGGTGAGAGCTCTCAGAGGCCCCAGGGGGTGGGTGGGGATGCCTTAGAGCCTGGTCCTGACATTAGAGCTCCCTTGCATAGCCTGAAGAATCCCAGGTCTTTTGCAAGCTGAATAAGGTCCTGCATAAATGTCCTATGATTAGGCATAACCCTTGTTTCCATTTCATAGGCTGGAGTAAACCGTCTTATAGTCAGGCAGTAGGGAATCGTAAAATCTCACAACTACACTTCTCACTGGTCTGCTGAGAGTTGGGTTGGTGGGTGTTTCTTAGCAAAGAGTGGCCAGTGAAGCTGGAAAAACTCTGGCTTAAACCACAAGTGAATTAAACAGGATTCTTTGCAGCAGGCCTAATCAGAGCCTTTAATATGCTAGAATGTGCATCTCCAACACAGAGTTCATCAAATGCAGGACCTTCCAAGTTGTTTTTAACTGACAGCATCTCCTGAGAGTAGGATTTTGTGAATTACACTTTGGGAAATAATAATTTAGTCTAATCAGTTTTACTGATGAGGAAATAGTGGCCAAAAGAAAACATGAGGAAGGGTGCCCAGGGGGCTCAGTCAGTTAAGCATCCAACTTCAGCTCAGATCATAAATCTCATGGTTTGTGAAATCGAGCCCTGCTTTGGGCTCTCTGCTGTCAGCATAAAGCCCACTTCAGATCCTCCATCTCTCTCAAAAGTAAATAAATAAACTTTAAAAAATAGTAAAACAGTATTAATGTTGTCTTTTTAAAAAAAGGAACCGTGACTGGCTGAGTTGGTGGGTGGGGTTCCATCCCAGAACACCTGTCTTCCAATCCAGTGCTTTTTCCCTAGCATTAAACAGCTAACCACAGATACAAATCAACGATAGATTCTTGGGGAACATTCCTAAGATTTACAGATTTTTTTTTTCCAATTTAATTTGGAGGGGTTGCACTGGAGGTAAGAGAGAAGGGAGTAACACTGGGAACCCTTCGAAGCAAAACCCACCTTTAAAGAGGATCAAGACGTTTCTGGCCTCAGAATAGAGACCATTTTTTTCTTGGTGGTGGGGACACCCACAAAGACCAAAAGTGCTCCTGTGAACCTGTGAAGGAATGCTCTCCCAGGTCCTTTGTTTTCTTCCTCTTTTTTTTTTTTTTAAAGTTTGTTTGTTTGTTTATTGAGAGACAGAGACAAAGAATCCCAATTTTAGTATATGTGCTGCCGAAGCGAGCACAGAGACAAAGAATCCCAAGCAGGTTTGAAGCTGACAGCCCCCCCCCACTCCTGATGTGGGGCTCGATCCCATGAAGCCTGAGATCATGACCTGAGCTGAAACCCAGAGTTGGGTGTTTAACTAAGCCACCCAGGCGCCCCTCATTTTGAAAATATAACCTGCACAGAACAGATGGAAATACCTGGGGCTTCAACCCTCCCCAGTCTACCTCAAATTGACCTCACTGGGCCAGAAGCCCTACACAGCTGATTCTGTATATTCTGTCCAAGAAGCAAATTGACTAAAATTTACTTGATCCTATTATATGTCAGGCCTCTACAAGGCACTAAGGATTCAAAGATGAATAGAGTGTAATTCTTTCTCTGAAAGGATTCTCCATCTGAAGGGAAACACAGATACTGCATGGAGCCAGGGTGAGATAGGGCTGTACTGACAATATGAACAAAGTCCTACCAGCTGATGGAGGGCAGTGTTTACAAAGCCTTTTGAATGCCCACTTTTTTTTATTATTAAAAAAGTTTCTTTTAATGTTTATTTATTTTTTGAGAGCGAGAGAGAATGAGCAGGGAAAGGGTGAGAGAGGGGAAGACAGAATTGGAAGCAGGCTCCAGGATCTGAGCTGTCAGCACAGAGCTTGATGCGGGACTTGAACTCACAAACTGAGATCATGACCTGAGCCAAAGTCAGATGCTTAACCGTCTGAGCCACTAAGGTGCTCTGAATGCCCACCCTTCTAAGAAGCTTGCACACCTTAGCATGTGGGCAATGGGAGCTATGGAAGATATGTTCAGTTTTAAAAAGAGAACTCTGGCCCAGGTACCTTCAGGGACTCCATTTCCCATTATCAAGTTACCTTCTTCTTCCCCCTGTTTTGTTTGGGGCAAATTACGCTCAGAGACTAAGACTGTCTTTATAATTAACTTAATTAACATAGTTCACTGAGGGCATTATAATTTATAGTATGCCAATAGCACACAGGATATACCTTCATAAGTCAATAAAGAAATAACATACTTCAAATCAGTGAGAAGTACAGGATTGTTTCAGGCAAAAGGGAGATGAAAGAAACTGTTGAGGTGTGCCTTTCCACAGTGAGTAGAGTCAGTCCTTCAAACTAAAAGCTAGGTAGCAGCTGCAAGCTTAGGTTCCACGCTGGGGCACCAGTACTGGCAGGAAGGTGGGCTGCTTCAAAGATTATTACTCCAGGGACCACTGAATGGATTGTACCAGTGCCTAATAGTGCCAAGGCTGAAACAGATGCCCCTTAAGACTGCTGCGCGCTTAACACCATTGCTGACCAAAAGTAGCCTCGCTAGGGCAGCAAAATTGTCTCAAGATCTTCAGAGAACTATTTAGATCAAGAAAGAGTAGCCTTCCCCGAACTGAACGCTCTCGAGTTGTTGACCAAACCTCTTAGTTTTTAAAGTCCGTCAGAAGATGGACACCGCTGCTATTATTACGGTGTCAATGACATAATTGTCCTCTCCACTCCAGGTGCGAGAGTTCAGTAAGTCCTAATACCCAACTTCAAACAAAACAAGTTCAAACCACGAACAATTTTGTCCAAAACAAACTTTTTAAAACGTGGATTTGAAATCCTAACAAGTCAGTACACAACACAACTTGGTTAGTAACCTCCCAGTGTTGCCAAGCCCCTCACTCCACATCACCAAAGGCCGTGACCCTGGGAAGGGTCCTAAATCTGGTCCTATCCTTCTTCCCCACCTCGGTCCCACCTTAGACCTGGACCACATCACCGGTAATGACTACATCACCTCAGCACCGCTGTAACAGGAAATCGATGCTAGGACTAGGCATCGATGCGGGTAGGTTGTAACCAAGTTCTTACAGACTGGGCCAATGCAACAAGTTCGCGATGGCTCACACTGCCCCGCCAACCGGCACAACAGTTAACACGGTGGTCTTTAGAGGCCCGTTCCTAAATGTAAGTCATTTGAGGTCCAGCAATTTCTTGACATACTCGGCCTTAAAGATTTCCATTTAGCAGCCTCTACGTAGAGAGCACAACTAGCAGGAAAGACGCACAGGAATAAGGTTCAGCAATCTCTTGACATACTCGGCCTTAAAGACTTCCATCTAGCAGCCTCTACGTACAGAGCACAACTAGCAGGAAAGACGCACAAGAACTCCACTGTGGTCGCCCCACCCAATGGACGAGTCCTCGGAGCCCCACGGGCGCAAAACGAACAGCACGAGCCTTAGTTGAGACGAAAGCCTACATCTCAAAAAAAGACCGCCCCCACGGTTCCGGGGCTGCGCAGCGGAGGACGGGGGTGAGATACACGCGTGCGCAAACTTTCCCATTTCTCCCCGCCCCCGGCAGAGTCACGTGAGTGGGGCGGGCTCCAGGACTGAAAGAAGCGGAAGTCTGACCTCTGGTGGCGGGGGAAAAAGCCCACCCCCGGAAGTCACGCCTCTCTCCGGAGCCTGCTCCCGGAAGTGTTGCTGTTTGTAGCGAGTGTGATGGCTTCAAGGTTACTTCGCGGAGTTGGATCCCTGGCCGCGCAGGCCTTCAGGGCCCGCGGTCCCAATGGAGTCGCCGCAGTGCGCTCCATGGCATCTGGAGGTATTCGGCCCGCCTGACGTGTTAGGGACTGGCGCCGTTGCCCCCCCGGGGTGGTGCTAGAGCAGCGAAGGGGGGGTGGGCCGTTCAGCTCCTCGGGGCGCCAGTGACCGCTTCACGGCCCGCAGTGCCTCAGTCTCCGCGGGCGTCTCCGTGATATACCTGACTGCCTCTGCTGCCGCCCACCGAACGACCCCCGCTGCGAAAGAATTCTAAACTGAGGTGTCGGGTGACCTTGGGGGATGGGTTGCAACCGGGATGTGGAGGGGTTAAGCCGCTTTTCAGGTTTGCGCTCACCTCAAGTTGAATGAACCCCATCCCATTAGAATTGATTTGCTTTTAGAAAAAAAATGTGTAGAAAAATTGGCCTCCTTGGTTGAAGGAAGAAAAAGATTACTCTCTGCTGCCGCTTTTGGGGATCATGACAATGGTCCTTAGGGGACAGGACAAAGTGAATGAGTAGCCTTTAGAAGCTTGTAAACTATATGTAATCATTTATGGATGTGCATTTTTCCTCCTGGTAATTCAGACAACATCATAATTCATGTATTTTCCTTTAGGCGGTGTTCCTACTGATGATGAGCAGGCGACTGGGCTGGAGAGGGAGGTCATGATGGCTGCAAAGAAGGGACTGGTGAGAAACTCCTTTTCCTGTCTTTGGAGTTCATGGTCTTGGATGGGATCAGAGCAGTATCCTCTCTGGTAGCATTTAAGTTAGGAAATCTGACTTGTGGGAACAGTAATACCAGCCTCTGGAGGGTAGGGGTCATTTGGCTTAATGGCTTATTCTTTTTCAGGACCCATACAATATGCTAGCCCCAAAGGCAGCTTCAGGCACCAAGGACGACCCTAATTTAGTCCCATCTATCACTAACAAGCGAATAGTGGGCTGCATCTGTAAGTACCTCATCACTGTTTTCTTGTACATTTAATATATTCTCTACAGGATGTCAGTAATATGTTTCAAATCTTTTGTGCGTATGCTGTTGTGTGTAAAGGGGATATGTGTGTAAATGAGTCCCCTGGTCCTTTAAAGCTTCATTAACCTAAGTAGGTTATCCTTACTGTAAAGAGACATAGAACACTAATACCAGCTCATTGGAGATGCAGCATGAAGGAGTACTTATCTAGATGATATTTATTGTACTTCCTCTTTGCCAGATACCATTTTAGGCACTAGAGGTATATACTAGAAGGGAATGCACTTTGGGATTCTACATAGGCAGAGGAGCTACTAGAACCTAATAGTCACTCTGATGTGAGGTCAGTTTACTCAGATAAACTCAGGGCCTCATTTCTTCAGCTGCAAAATGAGGAAGGAGAGAGCTGAAACCGGTCTCTTCAAGATGTCAACCATAAATTTGTGTCTTAGAGGTGTCTGAGGAAGAGGCTAGTATTGAAAGTCTCCACTTCTGGTTGGATGGCCTTCAACCACATTTTCCCTTTCAGGTGAAGAGGACAATAGTGCCGTCATCTGGTTCTGGCTGCACAAAGGCGAAGCCCAGCGGTGCCCTAGCTGTGGAACCCATTACAAGCTGGTGCCCCACCAGTTGGCCCACTGAGCCTTTGCACTAACTTACTCAAAATGTGCTGTAAAGTTTCTTCTTTCCAATAAAGACTAGCCATTGGCTCCTTCTCCTATAGTTGGCTGGTCTTATTTCTATCCTGTATTTTTGGGGAGGCATGGATTCTTACTTTGGGAATAGCTATCTGTTAAGATTAGCTTGCCATCCATGTGCTTGGGTATGCGGAGATTGACAATCCCATAATACAATGATTGGGACCATCTGGTATGGGGAAAGGATAGGCTATGGAGTCAGGCTGACTCGACTTGTAATATTGGCTCTGTCATTCAGCTTTGTCACTGGGGCATGCCCTCTTGAGGGTAGGTTACATCTGTAAAAAAAGGTATATACCTTGTGAGATGTTAGAAGTAAGAATAACATACATAAAGAGCCCAGCAGATGGCTCACAGTATTTTTATAAAAATAGGGTAAGCTTGTGATGAGAGTTTTGGGGGCTTTGAAGTCTTCGGATTCAAAGCATAGGTCATGGGGAGATCATCAGCAAAATCCGGAATATGAGACAATTCCAGAAACTAATGACCAGATTCTTCAGACAAACTGCAGTGCGGGGAGGAAAGAAAGGTAGGAAGAACCTATCAAGTGAAATGGGAATGAGGGAGATAACCAAGAGCAAAGCATGGACCTTGTTCAGATCTCAATTTGAAAAAAATGGCAACGATAAAGAAAACAAGTCAAACAATTTTAACTCTGGATATTTGATATTTAGGAATTTATTAAATTTTAGATGTGTTCATGGAATTAGCTTTGTGCTTTAGAGATTCGAGGTGAGGTACTTAGAGGTGAAGTATGTCTGGGATTAGCTGTAATACTGGGAAGAAAAGAGGAATTTGGGGTATGACTGACCCATTGTGGCCAGGTACAAGAGGGGTATTATTCTACTCTTATGTATGTTTGGACTTTATCATAATATTTAAAAATAGAGGGTGAAAGAAATGTTTAAAAAGTCCAATTCAGCTACTTTATATTTGGGACATCTTAAACAATTAAGTTCTGAAAAGCTGTTTGTAAAATAGAGCTGGTACCCTTCCATTTTTGTTAGGATTAACCACAGAGGTGGCTTTAGTTATTTTCTCCACAAAATTGGTTCAAATTAGGTCTTTGAGCTGAATGAATGATGATGGGGAATGCTGAAGAGAAAAGCCCTTTCGCCTAGTCTTGCCTTACTTCCTCTTAAAGTATAGATTAGTCAAAGCTACTGCTTCCATTCTATGCTGTCACTCATTATCTTTTATTCCCAGGAAATGCCCAGAACGTTTGTCTGTCATTCAAGGCCCTTTCCTTTGGGAAGGGGAATACCTAGATAGCCATCTATTAAATCTACTCTTAACCCTCCCGTCTCAAATAATGTTTGTAAACAAGAGTTTACCAGTAACTTTATTGTGAAGATTGCCCTGGTACTGCCACTGCCCTTCTGTCTGGCCTGCCTGCTGCATTCCCCCTTCCTTTTCCACGGTCTTCCTTTCCGGTCAAAACTCAAGAATCTTAAGAGTGAGCTTTTGACTTTCCATGACATTCATCTTCTCTCTCCCTCAACTTTTACCTTCCCTCTTCTGTACTTTTTAAAATTGTAACCAAGTCGGGGCGCCTGGGTGGCTCAGTTGGTTAAACATCTGACTTCGGTTCAGGTCATGATCTCACAGGTCGTGAGTACAAGCTCTGTGTCGGGCTGTGCTGGCAGCTTGGAGTCTGGAGCCTGCTTCAGATTCTGTGTCTCCCTCTCTCTCTGCCCTTCCCCGCTTACACTGTCTCTCAAAAATAAACATTAAAAAATTTTATAAAATAAAATTGTAACCAATTCTTGGGGCACCTGGCTAGCTTGTCGGTGAAGCATGAGACGTAATCTCAGGGTTAAAGAAGGAAAAATCCCCAGTACATGTCGACTGTGATAGGCAGAATAATGCCTCTTCCCCCAGCCTGCAAAGATGCCCATATCCAAGTCCCAGAACTTTGAATATATTAGGTCATGTAGTAAAAGGTTATTAAGGTTGCATATAACCTTATATTTGCAACCTTAAGAACCTGATATTTTAAGGTCAGATCATTTTTATCTGTTTTATTTTAATGTTTTAAATGTTGAGGCAGAGAGAGAGACATACACAGAATCCAAAGCAGGCTCTAAGCTGTCAGCCCAGAGCCTGACACAGGGCTCAAACCCATGAGCGTGAGATCATGGCTTGAGCTAAAGTCAGAGGCTTAACCGACTGAGCCACCCAGGCGCCCCTCATATCAGCCTTCTATAGAACTGTAAGATGTTTGTGTTGCTTTAAGGCACGAAGTGTGTGATAATTTTATTAATGGCAGCAATAGATCAGAAAACTCAACTACTGCCTCCTGAGTTAGTGGGTTTCAAGGTTAGCTGCACATTAGAATCACCTGGGGAACTTTTACAGCTCCCAATGCCCAGATCACACCCAGACCATTAAAGCAGAGTGTCTGAGAATGTGATGCAGACTACAGAACTCTGAAGTTTCCCAGGTAATTCCAGTGTGCAGTCCAGGCTGAGAACCTCTGCTTTGGGCTAACCATGTAACTGTGAGCAGCTCTTTTCCTTGCCTCTTGGTAACTAGGAGCCCTAGTGGCAGATAGGAAATATAATACCCCAATAGGAGTACAAACCTTTGCTTTTAGGTAGAAGTGGACTCCATCTAAACCTCTGGCTGTTTAGCAGCTTAGAAATTAGATCCCATCTTCCTTCACTAGGGAAGAATATAAGCCTCACTCTGATAGTATTTATTAAAAAATCTGCAAATACAGAATAAAGAATTTGTTTCCTGGAATGATTGAGTGTAAGTTGCTGATCTGACGCCCCATTACACTTCAGTATGTGTTTTTTTTTAAAAGACATTCTTTTATTTTAAGTTTATTTATTTACTTTGAGAGAGTGTGTGAGCGGAAAGGGGCAAAGAGGAGCTGTCAGCACAGAGCCTGACTCGGGGCTTGAACTCACAAATTCGTGAGATCATGACCTGAGCTGAAACCAAGAGTCAGACACTTAACTGACCTGAGCCACCAAGGTGCCCCAAAGACATTCTTTTATACACCTACAATATGACCATCAAAATCAGGAAATTACAACTTAAATGTTTTTACCATTTAATCTTTAGACCCTATTCAAGGTGTGCTAAATGTGCCTATCGTGTCTTTCATAGATCCAGTGCAGAATCACGTGTTGCCTTTGGTCTCCTCCCCTCTGGAACAGTTCCTCAGTCTCTCCCTGACTCTTGTGACCTTGACACTTGTGAAAATTACACCAACAACGCTGGTTGGTCTGATGCTTCCCCATGATCAGATTCAGGGTATGTGCCTTGGCTACGAGCACTGAGGAGACACTGAGGCATATGATGTGACCGTGTCCCACTGCAGATAGGGTTCACTTTGTTCACCTTATGTCTGCCAGGCTTCTCCACTGTGCAGTTGCTCCTTAATTATTAATAAGTATCTTATGGGGTAATACTTTAAGATATTAACTTGCTCTTCACCAAAACTTTGGTTAATTTATATCAGCATGGGCTCATGCTTTATTATATTCAGTGTATTATAAGTCATAACTGTTATTTAGCATCTGATGTTTAATTTGTTCCAAATTTGGCTGGTAGGAGCTTCTTCAAGTTAGCTCCTGTGGCCCTTTGACATATCCTGTCACTTTTTGAGCACTTCTTTTATTTTCTGGCACAAAATGTGCTAGGCTCATTTTCCAGGCTCTTTGTAAACTCATAAGGTAGGTACTATTATTATCACTCCCATATTAGAGATGGAGAACCCTAGGAAGAGGATTATGCAGCTAGCTAGTTGTGGTGGCAGAATTGTGGATCCAGAACACTTAGGTTGAGCCTGAGCTCTTTCTCCACCCTTTTGAAGTAATTTTAGATTTACAGAGAGATTACACAGAGTTCCTAGTTACCCTTCACCCAGTTTCCCCTAAGTTAACATAGCATGATGACTAAACCCCAGAAGTTCACACTAGTGCAGTGCTCTTTACTAATTTTGCCAGCTTTCCCAGAAAGGTCTTTGTCCAATCCAGGACATCCCATTGCATTTTGCTGTCATACCTTAGTCTTCCTTCAATCTGTGACAGTTCCTATGTTTCATAACCTGTCACTTTTGAACAAGGGGACTGGTCCATTAACTTGTAGAATGTCCTCAGTTTGGGTTTGCCTGTTTGTTCTTGGCTAGATTGAGGTTATGTGGGAATACCAAATGTGACACTGTACCCTTAGTGCATCATATCAAGAGACTAGGGACATCTGGGTGGCTCAGTCAGTTAAGCATCCAACTTGAGCTCAGGTCATAATCTTGTGGTTCGTGGGTTCAAGCCCTGAGTTTGGCTCTGCTGACAGCTCAGAACCTGGAGCCTGCTTTAGATTCTGTGTCTCCCTCTCTCTCTGCCCTTCCCTGCTTACACTGTGTGTCTCTCTCAAAAGTAAACGTTAAGGGACACCTGGGTAGCTCAGTTGGTTAAACGTCTGACTTCAGCTCAGGTCATTATCTCGTGGTTCAGGAGTTCAAGCCCCATATTGGGCTCTGTGCTGGCAGCTCAGAGCCTGGAGCCTGCTTTGAATTCTGTGTCTCCCTGTCTCTCTGCCCCTTCCCTTCTCATGCTCTGTCTGTGTCTCTCAAAAATAAATAAACATTAAAAAAAATTTTTTTTAATTAAAAAAAGACGGGCATTTGGGTGGCTCAGTCAGTTAAGTGTGTGACTTCAGCTCAGGTCTTGATCTCATGGCTTGTAAGTTTGAGCCCTGCCTCAGGCTCTGTGCTGATGGCTCTGAGCCTGGAGTCTGTTTCCGATTCTGTGTCTACCCCTCTCTGCCCCTCCCTTGCTTGTGCTCTGTCTCTGTCTCTCTCAGTCTCTCTCAAAAATAAACATTAAAAAATAAAATAAAAATAAAATAGACAATGGCTAAGTACTGGGGATGCAAACTTTGACCATTGGTTTAAGGTGATATCCACTAGGTTTCTCCACTATAGCTATTATTTTTTCTTTTGTAATTATTGTTATCTTGTGGGAAGATAACTTTGAAGTAATGCAAATGTCCTTACTTTTGCTCACTAATTTTTTAAAAAATTGTTAGTTTAGGGGCGCCTGGGTGGCTCAGTCAGTTAAGCATCCGACTTCGGCTCAGGTCATGGTCTCACAGTTCGTGGGTTCAAGCCCCGCATCAGGCTTTGTGCTGACAGCTAGCTCAGAGCCTGGACCCTGTTTCAGATTCTGTATCTCCCTCTCTCTGTCCCTCTCTTGCTCACACTGTCTCTCTCTCTCTCTCAGAAATAAAACATTAAAAAAAATTGTTAGTTTATTTTTGAGAGAGAGAGAGACAGAGTGCAAGTGGGGGAGGGGCTAGAGAGAGAGACACACACACAGAATCCAAAGCAGGTTCCAGGCTCTGAGCTGTCAGCACAGAGCCCGACACAGGGCTTGAACCCACGAACCATGAGACCATGACCTGAGCTGAAGTCCGGCGCTTAACCGACTGAGCCACCCAGACATACCTTTTGCTCACTAATTTTTGCATCTCTTTTTGTCAACAACAATTAGTACTGTGGTGTTTGCCTATGGTGATTTCCATTTTCCATTACTCCTTCTGTATGAATTGAACTACTGTAAGGAAGACTCGTCCTTTCTCCTCCATGTATACATCTATTCAAATATTTATGTCCGAGTGGATTCATGAATATTTTATTGTATGGATGGTTTATAATCCACCACAGATTTGATTACTGGGTGCTCTTTCAAGGTGATTTCTGTGTCCTTAAGACAATTTATTCCCCTTTGTTTTTGGAGTACTTCCTTATTTAAAAATTTTTTTTAAGTTTATTTTTTAGAGAAAGAGAGAGGGCATGAGCAAGGGAGGGGCAGAGAGAAGGAAGCACAGAATCTGAAGCAGGCTTCAGGCTCTGAGCTGTCAGCACAGAGCCCGATGCAAAACCTGATCCCAGGAACTGTGAGATCATGACCTGAGCCAAAGTTGGATGCTTAACTGACTGAGCCACCCAGGCGCCCCAAAGCGCTTCCTTACTCTATGGTACCACAAGATATTCCAGGTTCATTTTATACTTTCTCTGCCCTAGATTTGGAATTCTTCCAGGAGCTCTGGTTCCTTTTATTGGAGAGTGGTATTTAGAAGCCCTGATCTGACACTATAAGTGTTTATTGCTACTGGGGTGTCACTGTGTCCAAGGCCTGCAAGCAGACAGGGCTGGGAAGTACATATATTCTAACCCTAGCATTCACACACTGATGCCTATTTATTTCAGCATCTATCTGTATGTATATTAAAAACCATGAATCCAAACCTCCGGTCCAACACCACAAAGTTCATTCTAGCCTTACCACCATTTTGCCTGTAGCTTTTCTCCAACAATGGGAAACCTGACCTGGTCAGAGCTCTTGTAACCACACTATCACTGCTGGAAGATGGAGTGGGGAGGATGCTGCATTATGCTTGGCCTTAGAGGATGGGATTTGAACAGACATGAGGGAAAGTCATTCCCAGCAGAGAGTAGAAGCTGGAGGGCAGAGCAGGGCATGATGATATATGAAACTAGAGGAGGAAAGAAACAGATCCCAAAGGGCCTGAACTTAACGCAACATGTAGTTCATGAAGGGGATTTCACCAGGGGCATATCAGTTTGGTTTCATTCCAGTAGGCAGTGGAGAACTGCCTGACATTTTGGACTAGGAAGTGGCAGAACCAAAGCTCTATGGGCCTGAGATCCAAGAGCAAATGAACTGGGTAGGGACGGGAATGAAGCTACTGTTATTCGATAGGGTGGTGGAGACCATCATAGTAATGGAATCTCAGGTAGGAAGGCACTACAGAAGAACCAACAGAATGTGGTGGTTGACAGACTGTAGAAGAGGTAAGGAAAAGAGAGGAGTAAAGTAATAATTCTCCAAACCTGTGTAGTTTGGAGAAAGAGGTACTATAAACCCAACCCCAGACAAAAGGTTCTTTGTAAATTGTTTCCCCCTTGAGGGCAGGTACAGGCTTAGCTACTCTGTGACCAGAAAGCATTACGGAACTCCCTGTGAAGATAGGCCTCAAGTCAGCTCTCCCCTCCTACCTGATCTCCTCAGCTCTCAGCCCTCCCTCAACCCCACCAACTGCAAATGCCTTCAACACATGTCTTTGACAACAATCCTCCCATGGCCGGCTGTCCATCACCCAGGACACAGCTAAAACCCTCTCAATGTTTTCCACATGCTGGCCCCAACTCCCTTTTGGTTTTCTTGCATTACAGGCAGAGGCGGCCACTGACTCTTCCCTGCTGACATGGCATCACTCAGGTCCATGCTCTTCTCTCAAGCCACACCGGTCCCAGGCATCCCTTTGAGCTCTTACCTCAACTTGGAACACCCTTCCCGACCTGGCTGACCCTTCCTGAACTGATGCAAGTCAGCCTGCCCCACCTGCTGGGCTAGATACCCTTCTTTCTGGCCCCACGCTACCAAATTGGCCAGTTCATCTTCTTCTCCTGACCCCTATGTTTTTGGGGGCAAAGACATGGCCCCAAACCTGTGGCACCCTCCTGGACATACTGCAGGTGTTCAAATCCCTGACGGAGGAAGGAGAGGGCAGACTCTGAACTCTGATTCCTCACTGTACCCTCCTGCCCCCAACCACTCAGCTTTTTCTTTCAAAGCTCAGCTCATCAACACAGCCTGCTCCACCTCCACCAACACTCTCCTTCCAGGTGGCCTGCCCCTGAGCCTGCATCACTGTTGGGTCTGTCAGCCTCAGCCATATCCGAGCTGGCCAGCAGTGGTGCCCAAACAGAATGGGCAGGATGCAAACGCACCGAGCACCAGCCCTGCCTGCCATGAAGTCTTGTCCAGGAATAAGGCTGAGGAAGGCAGCCTTGTGCTCTGCTTCCAAGTTCTCTGCTTCTCCGGGTGGACTGTAGCAAGTGGGTAATGAGGTTGGGGAATTCTACAACCAGGTTGAGAGCCTGGCCTCCTGGGGCCTCCCATGCCATGTTGCCCTGACAACCACTGAAACCCTCAGGCTTCTGAGCTAGAGCCAATGCCATGCTGCCTTCTTGCTGGTCCTTTCTCTCAAAAGTCCCCAGAGATGGATAAGCGAACAACAATGCAAAGAACCACAAGAAAACAGAGACACGCACTAGGCCTTTCCAGAATTATTACTATAATGATTTACAAAAAGTTTTCAGGCAACTGTGTTAAATTATTATACATATCTGGGAGAGGGAGGTTGGGGAGGGGGGGTCCTGGCCACAGGGTCAATGAAAACCTCTCTCATGGGAGAGGTGGGAAAAGGAAATGTGCCTCCCTCACTCCCTTTAGGTCTGACTCCTGATTAAGTGGCTTCCTCTCAACAAATGAAGACCGTTACCCTTCCCATCCAGGGTACTAAGGTAAAGGAGAGGGAATAGTGTCAATGAAGTGCTTTGAAGGGAGACCACCAATAAACTGTGGCCGCCTGAACCCCACGATCCTCTGCGCTGGCTCCGATGGGTCTGATCCTGGGCCAGACCCCTTCACTGGGGATGGAAGACTGCCCAGCCCTCAGCCTACACCCAGGTATCCACTCAGGAAGACAGGAGGACTGAATGTGATAGGATAAGGGATACCTCAGTGTTGGCATGAGAAGCAGGGATGGACCAGCGGGGAGCTGCTGGCCACCCCTCCTCCACCCCACTCCCCAAGGCTAGCTGCATAGGCATCCAGGCACTGTGGCTCAGGGAGGGATCCTGTCAAAGGAAATGGGGTGTTGGGTATCTGGCCCTGGAGCTCAGGGATGCAGCCTGAGGGTCAGAACAAGGCCCTGCCAAGGGGAACCCCAGGAACAAGCCAAAGCTGGGCTTCTCAACTGTTATATTCATTCTAGCTCATGACTCCCATCCATGCAGCTAAACTTTACCGTGTGTGTGCATGTGTGTGTGTGTGTGTGTGTGTGTGTGTGTGTGTGTGTCTCTCTCTCTCTGCAGGGGAGGGCTGCAGGGAAGCGCAGCTGCCCTACCTGCCCAGGGTTCAGGGCATGCAGGGGACCCTAGGCCTAGGATGTGATCCCAGACCAGAACGGGTTAAGGGCTCTGACTCGCCTTTCGTCCCACTCTCCCAACACGCTACACCTCCTCCTTGGGCACTAGAAGGTTTTACGATGAATAGCACGGGAGCCATCCTCTTCATACTCCTTTTTGGACACCCACATCTTCTTAAAAGTGTCCAGCGAGGCCAAGATGGAGCCACTGTGAGGAGGGAGGGATGGACTCTTGTGGACCTAAAAGCTGGGCCATCGGCCTTTTCTGGGCACTCAGAGCTCCATTTCCTTTACCTGGGAGGGAAATCCACCCACCTCCACCTGGCCTGGGCCAATGATCTCCTCCCAGAGCCCTCCCCATGAACCCTGCCTCACCCGATCCACGTGGAGTACAGCCGTTCTTGAGGGGCCGAGATCTAGAGGGAAGAAGCAGCAATGTAACTGCCCATCCCCCACCTCAGCTCTTGGAGCCTTTCCCCCAGGGCCCAAGGCCAGATGGCAAGTGCTTCAGATGGGAGCAATGGGAGGAGCCGAATGGAGAAGGGGAAGAGGCCAAGTAGAGCTAGGAGAGGGTGTCTGGAGGTGGTATTTGTTTGCTCTTTCCTCCCTCAGTCAAGGTTGCCATGGGGCTCCCTGTAACCTCACCTTGATTTTGACATCCTTTGGGGCAAGCTTCTTCACTTCACTTAGCAATCGGTCACCGAAGCCTGTGAACACAAGGCTGGCTGAGCCCAGAGTCCACATCTGAACCCCCTTACCGCTAGCACCTCCATCTCCAATCTCTGGCGGCCCCCGCTGCTGTCACTCCTCTTTTAGTGGTTCTTTCCAGGATCAAGGATGGGGGCGAGACTCCCCAAGGAAGAAAAGAGCCAGCACCATGCCTGAGGTGGGCCTAGCTTCCTCAGAGAGGTAGCATGAAAGGGAACCCTAAGTCACATAGCTTGGCCTGGCTACTGAGCTCTTACCCTCCACCTCACCTAACACTCTAGCAGCCGAAATCCACCCAAAGCAAAGTCAAAGGCAAATGACAAATCAGGAGAAAATATCTACTATTTCTACCCATCACAGAAGCAAAGATCATGCACAGTATTGGGAGGGTGCTGGAGGACTCTCCTCTGTAACTGGTGGGGGCATAAGTGGCACTCAGGGGGTTTGGGGAAGTTTGGCAGTATCTACTAGATAACAAGTACATATGCCCACCCTCTGACTCAGCAATTTTAGGAATTCTCCTTTAGCAATATTCTTATTACATGAAATGACAGCGTATGATCTTACTGGGTATAGCAGTTCTGTGATTAGAAATGACTGCAACCAACTTGTAGGCCACCAGCAGGTCAATGGGCAAACAGCACATTCAGTCAGTGACCTACCACACGGCCACATGAAAGAACTCACATGGTTAGGGAAAGATCTTCCAGATGGGGGGCTATGTGAAAAATACATGGTGTACAACTTGTAGAGCACGTTGTAGTGGGTATAAAAGTGGGAGCAAGGGGAAATGAACATTTGCTTACACATGCATAGTGCTGCTGAGCACATAGCTGAGAAACTAAAAACTCCTGGGCACAGTACAGGGTGACCAAGACCGTGTGAAAAGGGAGACTTCATCTAGCACATTTTAGATCTTATGCAAACTTACCACCTATTTACAAAGTAAATAAAATTTAATTTTAAATCTTTCTCTTAAAAAAAAAAAATGCTCAGGGCACATGGGTGGCTCAGTTGGTTAAGTGCCTGACTTTGGCTCAGGTCATGATCTCACAGTCTGTGGGTTTGAGTCCCTCATTGAGCTCTGTGCCAACAGCTCAGAGCCTGGAGCCTGCTTTGGATTCTGTGTTTCTCTTTCTCTCCCTGCCACTTCTCCTCTCCTCCCCCCATCTCTATCTCAAAAACAAATAAATAAATGTTCATTGAGCACCAAAAAGCCAATAGAAAATGAGCCATGTCCCAGGTTCCAGGGAGTGGGGTGCAGTTTAAGTCTTAATCACCACCTCCCAAATGGTGGTACCTTTGAAAAGTGTGGAGCCACCCGAAAGCACGATGTTGGCAAACAGCGTCCGGCGAAGGTCCATGTCAGACTTGTGGATGGCAAAGGCTAGCACCTCATGGAGCCCCTCACTCTCTTCACCTACCAGGTCTGGCTGGAACAGCAGCTCAGGGGCCCGGAACCGCGCTGGCCCCACCTTTGGAACACAAGATTGACGGGGACAGGCCCCTTCTTCCTCCAGATGCCAGCATCGCCACTGCCACCCAGGGCCAGACCTGGCAACTTACATCAAGCATGCTGCCATCTGGCAAGGTGTACTGCACCTTCTCTGTCTCCAGAGCCTCATCCTTCTGAGGGTTGATGGAGAGGTAACAGGCTCGCTGTGGTGGACAGGAGACAACACTCAGAAGGCTGCAACTGGGAAACCCAGACCCAGGGCTCAACCTCATGCCCTGCTGCGACCACCGCCCACCGCCCCACCCAGCCTGCCCCCATACCCTCCTGCCCTCTGTCACCTCTTTGATGGTCCGGACAACCTCAAACTCAGCTGAGGTGTGAAAATCAACTCCTTCCTTGCGCAGCAGTAGCCGGAGATAGCGGGAGACATCACGACCAGCAATGTCCACCCGCATGATGGAGTGCGGCATGGCAAAGCCTTCGTAGATGGGGACAGCATGGGTGACCCCGTCCCCTGAGTCTAAAACCACTCCTGTCGTGCGTCCTGTCGCATACCTGTCACCAGGTCAGCATCCCTTCACCTCAGCCACTGAGGCACGGGGACCTCCTCACCCCTGGAAGGGACCCTGGGACATTTGCATTATCTGGTCTCAAAAAGGGACATGAGGAACTCCCTAAAGGAACAGTTACCATGGGGCTGTTTCTACAGGGAAGTCAGACATGAGCAGGAAGATGGCCACAGGGAGGATGGGGACTCGGGGGACCCTAGGGCTTAGGGAGCACTCACAGGCTGAGCACGGCCTGCATAGAGATAAACAGGGCTGGCACATTGAAGGTCTCGAAGAACACCTCTGCTGCCTTCTCCCGGTTCTTACTCGGGTTCAGTGGCGCCTCCGTTAGGAGAACAGGATGCTACAAGGGATGGCAGGGTTTAGGCATGTGCAAAGACAACATTCTAGGCCCTGAAAGGATCTTCCCAGACAGCCAAACCCCCTCCTCTGAGCCCATGCAGCTGCAGCCGGCTTTCCTTCCCGAGGGCACTATCCCATTATCTGCCATCAGTTATTCTTCTAAAGACCCAGCCCTCTCCAGAAAACTCTGGTTGGCAGCCAGTGACTCTGTGTACCCACATACACACAATGAGGCGGCAGCAGGCCCTCACAACATGCAGAGGAAGCACGGAAGGCCAACCAGGAAGGAAACAGCAGGGAGAGGGCACAGGTGAGAGAATCTGGAGCCTGGTGGAAGGGGCCGGCTGCCACACCTCTTCGGAGAAAGTCTGCAGCTGATCCTTGGAGTAGACGTACTGCCAGATGCGCTCCATGTCATTCCAGTCTCGCACCACGCCGTGCTCCATGGGGTAGCGGATGGCCAGCAGCCCCCGGTGCTCCTGCGGAGGAGGGTGGGAAGGCGAGCTGGAGCACCAGGCTGCTCTCCAGCAACTACTTTCTGCTCTCCTGGAAAGGCTGCCCCTGCATCTGTCCTGAAGAGAACCATCACTGCTGACTGGGTGTCCTCATGCCCGGTGGCGGGGTCCTGAACTCAGCACAGGCTCATTTGTCCAGCAGCAGCTTCTCAGGCCCTCAGAGCCCACCCAGCTTTGATGAGTAGGGGACAGAGAGGGTGGTGACATGCTCCCTCCCATCCTAGTCCTCACCTTCCTCCCCTGGCTGTCCTTCCTGGGCTTCTCTACTCACTGCCAACACATTCTCCCCTCTTCTCTCCTCACACACTGCCCAGCTTCCTTCCCCACCACGAGGAGCTGCCTCACGGCCAATCCCATGCTGTCCCATCCTGTGGTCACCTGTTGCCCACCACTCCTCCCAGCTCTTGAGCCACTGCTCACATCTTCTGCACAGACCTGCTCTTCGGTGTCCCCCCTTCTTACCAAACGTGCCCCTTCTCACCAACACCACCTGACCTCTCTCATCCACAGCCATGGCTCCTTCTGACCTATGTTCTGAGAGCCCTGTATCTGTACCCTTGGCTCAGGCACCACCACGCCCCCACTGT
Organism: Hyaena hyaena; assembly: GCF_003009895.1. Lineage (NCBI taxonomy): Eukaryota > Metazoa > Chordata > Mammalia > Carnivora > Hyaenidae > Hyaena > Hyaena hyaena. The sequence continues at coordinate 2,973,635 of NW_024080698.1, forward strand.
GTTCCCCAATGCCTAACCTCCTAAACTACTCTTGCTTCCTTCCACTGGGGCCTCATCTGGCTGTGCAGCCTTAGTCACCCCAGATGGAGTGTAAGAGGTGACCCCACAGCTCTTGTTTGTATCAGTCATCAAATCTGAGTGATCCAGACTCTTAAGCCACTTGTTTTTAAGCAGGTTCCATGCCCAACATGGGGCTCAAACTCATGACCCTGAGATCAAGAGTCAGATGCTCTGCTGACTGAGCCAGCCAGGCATCCCTTAAGTCACTTTTTTTTAAAGAAAAAAAAATTTTTTTAATGTTTTTTTATTTATTTCTAGGAGAGAGAGAGAGAGAGAGACAGCGTGAGCAGGGGAGGGTCAGAGAGAGAGGGAGTCACAGACTCTGAAACAGTCTCCAGGCTCTGAGCTGGCAGTCAGCACAGAGCCCGACACGGGGCTCGAACCCACAAACAGCGAGATCATGACCTAAGTGAAAGTTGGATGCTTAACCGACTAAGCCACCCAGGCACCCCCCCTTAAGTCACTTTTTAATCAATTCTTTCCTCTACAGCTTCCAAATTGCTTCTACAAGACAGGGCAGGAAGTAGTCTGTCCCCCATACAGAAACCATCATGCCATCTCATAGTACTTCCAAGCTGGGGCTGTGAGAGCCCAGGAAGACGCTTGGCAGATGGCCCCAGAGAACAGATGCCCTCTCAGGAGGGACAGCTCTGACCACCAGCCAATGCTCCCAGGACTATGAAGACCCCAAACCCAGGCAAAGGCAGGCTCCACAGGTGTTACCTCTGCTTTTGGTCCGATGAAGAGGTCCCCCTCCAGGGCTCCAGCCATCACTCGCATGTGCTTAGGGCGCCCAACACTGCAAGGACAGGCACAGTCAACAAGGTGGGCAAGGGGCATGGATGAGCCCACATCCAGGAAAACCAAAGTGTAAGTCCTGTGGTCAAAAGGGTAATTAAAGTATCTGGATGTGGCCGTGTGGCAAAGGCCAGAGCCCAGGTCTAAGGGACACGGGCCTAGAGAGCAGGCCTTGGCGGATGGCATGCTTAGAGTCAGGAGAAAAGGCATCCCTCTCATTCCCCACCTCTCTCTCCCAGACAGGGCTGAGAGCTCTGGAGTCTCAGCCCTTTGTGGTCCAGCCCTGGCAGAGGGTCAGCTTCCACAGCCATAATGACTCAGCCCACACTCTTGATTTCAGGAGGGCAGAGCTGCCGCCACTTGTCTGCAGACCAAGGTCCCAGGATGTCAGGTCGTGGCTCCCTTGTTCACTCCCCTCTCAGTCATTTGATCCGGCCCCTTCCCACTGCCAGGGCTTCCAGAATAAAGATTCAATTCTTGGAAGACTGCATGAGGTACCATTCCAAAATCTGACCCAAGTTGCCTTTTGATTGTACCCAAGTAGAGTGGAGAGAGGAAAGCTGAAGCCCTATTGGGTGCTCCAAGCTGGCCCTGTCCCCCAACCAGGCCTGGGGTACTCAGTATAGCCAGTCACTTTGGGGGGCCTCAGGATTCCACACACACACACACACCCACCTCTGCTTAGGCCAATCCCTCTATAACCTCCAGGATTTGAGAAGATTCCCACTGAGGGAAAACTTCCCAATGCGCTTGAGTGGCTGAAGGAGCATTCCAGATCTCCTCCATGCTTTCACCTCCCTCTTTAAGACCCCTGCCACCACTTACTCTATTCAGGGAAAGACTCTCCTTGATGGAAACCAATTATTTTCTCCAGTTGGAAAATAAACAAACCCTGGAAAAAACATTTCCTGGGAAGAAGGGCTGGCTGTATATTAACACCCCACTCTTTCTTCTCTGAGTTTAGGTCCTTCTCCCAGAGATGTCTCCCTTCCATTCTTGCTGCTACCATACTCTGTTCCCAACAGAATGCTGGGTGGCTTCTCTTCCCTCCCTGGCTCAAGGAGGGACCAAAATCAGACTTCAAAGAGGAGGAAGCCCAGAACACTTCTCTTGTCCTTTCAGAGCCCTTAACAGCATTGGCCTCAGAAATCTGGTGTTTTCCCTTATAGGTGGGGGAAAGGGTTGGCCTCAAAAAGAGCTATGACACAGAGCCAGTTTTCTCCCAGGAATCCAACAAAAAGGTTAGGGCTGCTGCCTGACCAACACTTACTAGTTTGGGAAACAGTATTTGGGAATCTGGTCTCCAGCAAAGCCAGCCTTGATCACCCCGGAACCCTGCAGGGAAAAACAATGGTTAGCTCCTGATGTACTTCTCCAGATGAAGGCAGTGCCCTATAGCAGAGAGAGCTGGCTGCCCCACCACAGCAGCCTGGGGAGCAAGTCTGAGACCCTGCCAAGAAGGCAAGATCATTTACAAGTACTCCCAGTGATTCACAACTAGGGGATGGCTTTGCACCCCTTCGCCCCAATTTGACAATGTCTGGAGACTAGAGAGGGGAGAGAAAGGAGTAGGTGCTACTGGCATCTAGGGGGTCAAGGCCAGGGGTGCTGTTGAACATCCTACAATACACAGGTCACCAAGAATCATCTAGCCCAGAATGTCAATAGTGCAGAGACTGAGAACCCATGAAGTACGTGCTCCTCTGCACACTCTAGGGTCGGCTCCAGGCAGAAGGAATCCAAAGTGGCACAAGCTACTCCCAAAAGTCCGCTAGAAGCAACCTCTAAGTGTAGATTTTTTCAACCGCCCCTGGCCACCCCCACCCTAGCAGCCATGGACCACATACAGGACCCACTCGGCAAGATCACTGTGTATACAAGTGGACTTAGGATTTTAAAGGGAATTGGGCATCCAGAAACCTCCCACCTAAAGAAGGAATCAGCCTCTCAACCCTACTTCCCACAGATCACCCTCACAACCTTCTGGGTCTGCAGCGGAGAAATAAACATCCTCGTGTTACAGAGGAGGGGCTGGAAGCCCACAGGCACCAAGCAGGTTGCCCTCTGAACTCCTAAGTCTGTGGGTTAGCCTAAGTGAATGATTTGCCCACCAGGAAAGGAAGTGGTCTAGTCCATCCTGCAGCCTGCCGGAGAGAACCTTCAAGCCCAGTTCTAGTCTTCTTATTAAATATCCCCTGCCATGACTCAAGGAGCCCACGTGGATCCTCCAAAAAAGACAGCCATTCAGGATTACATGGGGGTCATGTGAGAGGGAGACACATCCCAGAAAGAAGAGTGAGTCATTATCAAAAACTCCAAGGCTCACACAGCAGAGGCAAGATACTGAGCTAGAGGCAGATCCATAGATCCCTGTCCTTCATTTTCTTCCCATGGATCAGAGAGTTCTGAGGCTAGAAATCCTCAGAGGGCAGCTGAAAACACGCTGAGCCCCAGTGCTAAAGGACAAGGACACAAGGAAGCCAGGCAACTTTTCTCCGAAGCTTCCAAACCATTATCCCAAACTGCTATGGGTCCTGGGAGGAGCGATCCTGAACTCTCCACTGTCCTGCTAGCTGTGGAATTTCTGCTCAGCACAGGACAGTGAGCACTTAAGGAGAGGGTCAAAGTAGCCAAGCAGCCAACCAGGTGATGGTGGATATGTGGTTGGCAGAGATTAACCAGTATTTTTTTCTTTTTTCCAGTCTCAGGAAAAGAGGGGCTGTCCACTCTGGAGGTCCTGCTTAGCACTGCAGCCCCTTGATAAGTGCTGTAGACGTCAGCGGGCCAACCCTCTTTGAAAGATCAGGCCAGCACTGTGCAAAAGGGCAAATGCCTTCTCTCCTCCTCCACTAAAAGGGGCAGCCAGAGCCCGAGAAGGGGGTAAAGTGGCCCGGGTCCTACCCTAACCTAACCAGTGACCCTCCTCTCAACCAAGAAGGGTCCAGGTGCGTCCCTGGCCCTGACACACAGGTGCACTGTCTGGGCCGCTTGGCTGTCACTCCAGCACTCTCCATGCTGATCACAAGTAGCCACACAGACGGGTCCCCTGCCTCTCCAGTACGTCTCTGCCGGGTTCAGGGAAGATTCGGGCAAGGGATCCACGGCGCAGGTGGAGGGGCTGGCTCCAAGGCCCAGGCTACAGAGCCAGGTGAGCAGGAGAGCCCCAGGAGTGGGTGTCGGGCTGGCATCCCGCGGAGACGCGCGGCGGAGCGTCCCTCTCGGCGCCGCGGCGTGCGCCCCCGGGGGCGGGGCTCCCGCCCTCCCCCCGACTCCCGGGGCTCACGTTATCGATGACCACGGGCTGGTTGGCGATTATGTCGTAGGACTCCATGGCCGGCCCGGGCCGGCCCTGCCCAGCAGGGGGGCTGCAGGAGGGACACGCTGTAGGGCGGGCGGACCTAGACCGCAGCTCCTCCAAACCGGGTGTCGCGCCCCTCCCACCTAGCGCGCGCAGCCTACGCCGCCCCGCGGGGTTTGCTGGAGGGCGGGTCCTCGGGCCAATCACTGCTCCCACTTGGGCGGATTGACTACGAGCGCCCGGGGCCGGTTGCGGGCAAAGGGGCGGGGCCTCCGGGTGCTGACCAGCCAATTGAGTCCGCCCGCAAGTACTGCCGGGGCGCTTCTAAGGTAGGCTGCGCCGTTGGGCGGAGGAATGATGTCAGGTCTCCGCACTTAAAGGGGACCTGGGCAGAGCCCACGCGCTGTCTCCTGTCCTGGAAGACTTCATTTCCGAGCGGCAGCACCTGCGTCCACGCTACTTCGTGAACATGTGGTCCCCGAGGAGGTCGGCCCTGAGTATTTTACCCAAAGCATTTCTTTACTGAGCACTGAGGAGGATGCTTTTCTGTGTAAAATTTAAAATTCTGACATTACTCGAACACTTGCTATGTGTTTGCGGAGCACTTCTACCTACTTAACACAGATTATATTAAATACTCGCAATAACTCTATCAGCTAGCTGTATTCTTATTCCTGTTTTGCAGATGTGGAAATCGAGGGGCCTTACCCTTCTGTAACTAGCGGGGGGCTATCCAGCTAGCGACAGCCGGGTCTACAGTCTGCCCCCTCCAGCCCCGCTGAGGTCTACTGCTGCAACTGTGCAGAGTCCTACATTCAATTACTCAACTGAGCCATTGTTATTTGCCTCTACTGATACCTTTCCCACCTAAACTGTGAGATTAAATTTGGTAAAGTGAAGACAGCATCATACAGGAAAGTGCAGAGATCACATTTCAACGAATTATTACAATGTGGACACTCTTGTATACCCACAGCTGAGTTTAAGAAACAGAGCGTGACTAGCACCCCAGAAGCTACCCACCTCTCTCGGTTGGTGCCCCGCTACTCCTCTGAGGTGACTGTTTTCCTGAATTCTAACACCAAAGGTTAGTTTTGTCTATTTAGGAACTTCGTGCAAGTGGAATCATAGATATGTATTCATAAAATGAGTCAGTGTGTAACCGGTAAAAATAATGAGGAGGTTTTACATAATCTAATATGAAACATATCCGCACACACGGCTAAGTCAAAGCAAAGAAAGCCAGATGGCGTCCAGAATGTTAGATGTGTGAGAGTCTCCAAAGGATATATGAGGCACCTTCAAGGCTCTTTAATATGGAAAAGGGACCATTGGTAAATGTGGGTAAATGAGGGGAGAATTACTTTTTTTTTTTTACTATGTAAACTATTTTTTGGGCATTGAATTGTTTTTAGCTTGTTCATGTATATATTATTTTTTTCCCTCTTTTTTGTGTGTGGGAGAATACACACAACATAAAATTTACCATCGGAACCATTTTTAAGTGTACAGTTCAGTTTTATTAAATACATTCATAATGTGCAAGTATTACCACCATCCATCTCCAGAACTCTTTTCATCTTGGAAAACTGCAACTTTGTACTCATTAAACATTAACTGTCCATTTCCTCTCCCCTCAGCCCATGGCACCCGCTGTTCTACTTTGTTTCTAAGCACTTAAATACCTCATATAAGTGGAATCCCACAATATTTACCCTTTTGTGACTAGCTTATTCTCCTTAGCATGTTCTCAAGGTTTAGATTTGTGACAGGATTTATTTTTTTTTTAAGGCTGAATGACTCTATTGTATGAATATATCACGTTTTGCTTGATTATTCATCTCTTGATAGACCTTATTACTTCCACATCTTAACCGTTGTGAACAATACTGCTATGAACATGGGTGGTAAAAACTCTGCTTTTAATTCTTTGGTGCATATAGCCATATATGGGATTGTTGGATCATCTGGTAATCCTATTTTTAATTTTTTGAGAAATAGCCATGCTGTTTTCCATAGCAGCTGCACCATTTTACATTCCTAAAAACTGTGCAAGAGCGTTCCAGTTTCTTCACATTCTCAACATTTGTCATTTTCTGGATTTGTTCTTGTTTTTAGTAGCCAGCCTAATGGGTATAAGGCAGTATCTCATCACAGTTTTGATTTGCATTGCTCTAATGATTTCTGATGTCTTTTCATATGCTTATTGGCCATTTGTATATCTTCTTTGGAGCAATGTCTATTCAAATTTTTTGTCCATTTTTGAATTGCTTATTTGTTGTTGAGTTTTAGAAGTTTTCTGTATATTCACGATATTAATCCCTTATTAGATAGATGATTTGCAAATATTTTCTCCCATCCTGTGGGTTGCCTTTTTACTCTGTTAGATGCCTTCTGATGCACAAAACTTGTGAACTTTCATGAAGTCTGATTTGTCTGTTTTTGATATTCTTGTTATTGCCTGTGCCTTTGGTTTCATATCTGAGAAATCATCACCAAATCTGTGTCCTGAAGCCCTATGTTTTATTCTAAGGATTTTATGGTCTTACTTCTTATATTTAGGTCTTTGACCCATTTTGAATTAGTTTTTGTATATACTGTTGGGTAAGGGTCCAACTTCATTCCTTTGCATGTGGATATCCAGCTTCTTCAGCACCGTTTGTTGAAAAGACTGTCCTTTCCACACTGAATGGCTTTGGCACCCTTGTCAATAAATCATTTGACCATATGTCTGAGGGCTTATTTCCATTGGTCTTCACCTCTGCCTTTAAGATATATTACTTTTTAAATGAAATAAAAAAAAACTGAAGTGAAAAAGTATCTGCATAACAAATAGCCGAGCATGTATATAAAAGAAGTGCTAGGATTCTACTTGTGAGGAAACTCCATGACCTCTGGACCGCAGGGGCCACAGGGCTGGGGGAGAGGTAGCTGAAGAAGGACCCCAAAAGAGCATGTTGTTGAAGGCTATAGAGCAAACCCAGCAAGAGGCCAGGCTTATCTATCATTCTCTGAGATGACTATGAAGAGGAAGAGCTCAGAAACCTTATTTTAGAGGGAGAAAGGAACAAAGAGAAAGAAAAAGAAGGAGGGGCAGGAGAGACGGATAGGGTGAGAGAATCCCCCAGACCTGCAGGGCCCACCACTCCCTCCTTGCCCCTTCTAGCCCCTCTCAGCATCTCCCCCTTTTCACCCCTGGATGTCTCCCTAGCATTTAGATTCCTTTGATCTTCTCAATTTCACTAATTGTTAACTTATACCCACATTATGAGTAAAGACAAAAATTGCCAATGCAGGTGTGTTCTTAGCCCACGTGGAAGAGCCATTGGGTAGAGTCTTTGGGGAACTTCCCTGAGAGACAGACCCCAAAAGAAAGACAGAGAGGACGGAATGCTGTGCCGGATGCCACCTCCGGCTGCTACTACAGACACCCAGTTGTGGCCACCAATGATTTGAGGAAAATTAGTGATCAAAAAAACTATTAAGGAAGTACTGCCAACTAAATTAACTCTGAAAATTGGATGGGTTCTTGCTGTAGCCTCAGTGCTTCCCCTTTTGGATTCCCTTTTAACATCTTATCTTACTATTTCCTTGGGGACCTAGGATGGAAGATTGGGGTGAACTGCAGAGTCAGATGCCTGGGTGTAATTTGCCATCTTCAGATCAAGACCCTATCATTTTGTTCCATTTTTGTACATTTCACAGGCAAAAAACATAGGATCACCTTGTTATACATTGCATTTTCTTATGCTCTTTTGAAATATAAATGATGTACAGTAAACTGCATGTATATAAAGAATGCAATTTGACGGTTTTTGACATGTGAGTACACCATGAAACTGTTTTCCCCAATCAGGATGATGAAGATATCCATTGCCCTACACTTGAGGGAGTCACAAACTGAAACAGGCTCCAGGATCTAAGCTGGCAGTCAGCACAGAGCCCGACATGGGGCTCGAACCCACGAACAGTGAGATCATGACCTAAGCGAAAGTCAGACGCTTAACCAACTAAGCCACCCAGGCACCCCTGCCCCACAGTTCTTCATGCGCCTTTGTAATCCCTTCCTCCCCTACCCCTCCCACCTCTTCATCCTTAGGCAAGCACTAGCCAGACCTTTCTCTACTATAGATTAGTTGTCATTTTCTAGAATATTCTATTGTATATGATTACACAGTTATACACAATACAGTATTTATATATTTATGTATTATTTTAAAAAATTGATTTAAATTCAAGTTAGTTAACATACTATGTAGCATTGGGTTTCAGGAGTAGAACCCAGTGATTCACCACTTACATGTAATACCCAGTGCTCATCTCAACAAGTGCCCCCCTTAATGCGCATCACCCATTCAACGCACCCCCCACCCACCTCCCTTCCAACAACCCTCTGTTTGTTCTCTGTATTTAATATTTAATAATCTCTTATGGTTTGCCTCTTGTTCTCCTTTTATCTTATATTTTCTTCTCGATTTCCTCTTAAATTCCACAAGTGACTGAAATCATATATTTGTCTCTTTCTGACTGACTTACTTAACTTAGTATAATACATTCTAGTTCCATCAATGTTGTTGCAAATGCAAGATTTCGTTCTTTTTGATCTCTGAGTAAGATTTCATTGTATGTATATACCACATCTTTACCCATTCATCAGTCAGTGAACATTTGGGCTCTTTCCATAATTTGGCTATTGTTGATAGTGCTGCTACAAATATTGGGGTGCATGTGTCCCTTTGAATCAGCATTTTTGTATCCTTTATATAGAATAAATTGTAATGTAGTGGAATTTTAAATTATATATAAGTGGACTACACAAATGGACTCATACTGTATGTGTTTGTCTGACTTCTTTCACTCAGCATAAGTATTTTGAGATTGCTTCATGTTATTGCATGCAACATGTTTGTTACTTTTAATTCTTTAGCAATTTTAATTACATGGATATCACAAGTTGTTATCCATTCACCTATTGTATTTGAGTTGTTTCCTATTTTTGCTTATTGTACATAAAGCTGCTATGACCATTCATGCATAATTGCTTTCATTTCTCTTGGGTAAATACCTAGGAGTGGAATGGCTGGATCATATAGCAAGTGCATATATACTGTTTTAAGAAAATACTGTTTTCCAAAGTGTTGCCTCATATTACTTTCATCAATAGTGTATGAGAGAGTTTCAGTTTCTCTACATCTTGACCAACATTAAGTATTGTGAGTCTTTTTAAACTTTTGGCCTTCCTGGTGCTTGGGTGGCTCGGTTGGTTAGGTATCCGACATTGGCTCAGGTCATGATCCATGATCTTACAGTCTGTGAGTTCAAGCCCTGTGTTGGGCTCTGTGCTGACAGCTCAGAGCCTGGAGCCTGCTTCAGATATTGTGTCTCCCTCTCTCTCTGCCTCTCACCTGCTCTCTCTTTCTCTCTCTTTGTGTGTGTCTCAAAATAAACATTAAATATTAAATAAACATTAAAAATTAAAAAAAAAACTTTTAGCTTCCCTAACAGTTTTAATGCATACTTTTCTAATGACTAACAATGTTGAGCATCTTTTCATGTGCTCATTTGTCATCCATATGTCTTCTTCAGTGAAGTATCTTCAACTCTCAATCCCATTTTTATTTAAGAATTTTTTGATTTATTCATTTTTAAATTTACACCCAAGTTAGCAGATAGTGCAACAATGATGTCAAGAGTAGATTCCTTAATGCCCCTTATCAATTTAGCCCATCCCCGCCACAACCCCTCCAGTAACCCTCCGTTTGTTCTCTATGTTTAAGGGTCTCTTATGTTTTGTCCCCCTCCCTGTTTTCATATTATTTTTGCTTCCCTTCCCTTATGTTCATCTGTTTTGTATCTTAAATTCCTCATATGAATGAAGTCATATGATATTTATCTTTCTCAGACTAATTTCACTTAGCATAATACCCTCTAGATCCATCCACATAGTTGCAAATAGCAAGATTTCATTCTTTTGGTCTCAATCCTATTTTTAAATGGATTGTCTATTGATTAAGTTGTGTTCTTTATGTAGTCTAAATACAAGTCATTTGCAGATTATATGTTTTGGAATTCTTATTTCCCAACGTATGGCTTATCTTTTTTATTTTTGTAACAGTGTCTTTTGAAGAACAAATACATTTTTTTTATTTTGATGAAGTCCAAACCTAAAGTCAGTAAGAGTCTCTCTTATATTTTATTCTAGAAGTTCTAAAGTTTTAGCTCTGACATTTAGGTCTGTGTTTCATTTTGAGTTAATTTTTGTACATGGTATGAGGTAAGGATTGAGGCTTATGTTTTTCACATATTGCTATCAAATTATTCCAATATTATTTTTTAAAAAGAACATATTTTCTCCATTGAATTGCCTTAACATCTTTGTTATTAATCAATTGACCTGATATATGTGAATTTACTTCTGGATCTTCCATTTTGTTCATTAATCTATGTGCCAATACTGAATATTCTTATTTGCTATAGTTTCATAAATCTTGAAATTAGGTCATGTAAGTCCTTTATTCTTCTTTTTCAAGTTGTTTTGGACCACTTGAAATTCTAGGTACTTTGATTTCCATACAATTTAAGATTAGCTCTTCCATATCTTTCTTTTCTTTTTTTAAGTTTATTTACTTATTTGGAGAAAGAGAGAGCACACGTGGGTAAGGGGCAGAGAGAAGAGACAGAATCCCAAGCAGGTCCCACACCGTCAATGCAGAGACCAATATGGGCCTCGAACTCACAAACTGTGAGATCATTACCTGAACCAAGATGAAGAGTTGGCTGCTCACCCGACTGCACCACCCAGGCATCCCAGATTTTCCATTTCTACAAGGAAGCCTGGTGGGATTTTGATTGGTTTTATATTAAATCTTTCAATCAATTTGAGGCAAGTTGATATTAACAGCATAATGTCTTCTGATCCATAAGCATAGTATGTCTCTTCCTGTATTAGGTTTTTAAAAATTTCTCTATCATTATTATTATTATTTGATAAGTGTACTCCTTAATCCCCATCACCTATTTCACCCAACTCACCACTCATCTCCCCTGTGGTAACGATCACTTTTTCTTTTCTTTTTTGTGATATTTTTTAAATGTTTATTTTTGAGAGAGACAGAGCACGAGCAGAGAAGAGCAGAGAGGAGACACAGAATCCGAAGGAGGCTCCAGACTCTGAGCTGTCAGCACAAAGCCCGATGTGGGTCTCACACCCATGAAACGCAAGATCAGTTTTCTTTGTGGGAAGGTTTGTTCCCATAAGTTCATTTTCTTTAATATAGAGCTTTTTCTGTTTTCTTTTTTAAAGAAAAGGAATTTCTTTTTTATAGAGCTATTTAGGGGTTTTTTTGAGCAAGTTTTTTTTTTTTTTTGTATCTTACAAGGAATCTGTACATTTTATCTAACTTGTTGAATCTATTGGCAGAAAGTTGTTCACAATAAAACCTTATTTTCTTTTTATTGTCTATAGTATCTGTAGTGATGTGCACTCTATTGTTTCTGATATTGGTAATGAGTGTCTTCTTTTTTCCTCATCAGTCTGGCCAGAGGTTTATCTGCTTTATTGATTTTCTCACAGAACCAGCTTTTGGTTTCATTGATTGTTTTTAGTGGTTTTTATATTTTTAAAAGGTAAAAACAACAACAAAGAAGAATATGTGATAGAGAAATATGTAGTCTGGAGGCCTAGAGTGTTTTCTTTTTTTATAAGTTTAGGTTTTTTTTTAACTGTTTATTTTTGAGAGAGACAGACAGACAGAGAGTGCAAGCAGGGGTGGGGCAGAGAGAGAGACACACACACACACACAGAATCCAAAGCAGGCTCCAAGCTCTGAGCTGTCAGAATAGAGCCCAACATGGGGCTCAAACTCATGAACTGCAAGACCATGACCTGAGCCGAAGTTGGACACTTAACTGACTGAACCACTCAGGTTCCCAAGTGTTTTCTTTTTTTAAAATGAATGTTTGTTTATTTATTTATTTTGAGAGAGAGAAAGGGGGGGTGGGGAGGGGCACAGAGAGAGGGAAAGAGAGAATCCCAAGCAGGCTCCACACTGCCCACACAGAGCCTGACCTCAGGAACTGCAAGATCATGACCTAAGCCGAAATCAAGAGCAGGACACTTAACCAAGTGAGCCACTCAGGCATCCCAAGCCTAAAATATTTTCTTTTTATAGAAAAAGTTTATTGACTCTTGCTCTAAACTTGCATGATCACATAAATTATAAATATTTTTCCCTCATGCCTAGATGCTCAACAAATCTGCCTGAAAATAAAAGAATGAGGCAGAGAAAATTTACTGATCACTTAAAGATAAGTGCCATAGGGTACACTTAGGTTGCAAAGCAGCCTGACTTCTGTTCCTCTAGAGATGTGAGTAGATGGAAGGGAAGGGAAGGGGTTAATGGGAGAGGAGGTGGTGAGGATTCTGGTAATGGGATTCAGTGGGATTTAGCAGTGGCCCGAAGAATGTTAAGGGGACTTCATTGGCTTCTGATTTAATCAGCAGTAAAAGGAAAGTGGTGCTAGTGTGGTCACCACAGGGGCAATGGAGGTGGAGAAGATGGCCAGACTTGGGAATGAGTGCAGAATCAAACAGAGAGGATTTGCTTATGGATTGGATATGTGGTGAGATAGAAAGAGGGGAGTCTAGGATTAACCCTGGGTTTTGGTCTAAACATGTGGAAGCACTGATTTGTTGCTGAGATGGGGAAAGTAGCCGGAGTGGGCAGTGGGGTTCAAGAGTTAGATGGTTGTGCATCTTGAGTTTAAAGTTAGCCTAGGGGTGCCTGGGTGGCTCAGTCGGTTAAGCGTCCGACTTCGCCTCAGGTCATAATCTCACAGTTTTGTGGGTTCGAGCCCCATGTTGGGCTCTGTGCTGACAGCTAGCTCAGAGCCTGGAGGCTGCTTCAGATTCTGTGTCTCCCTCTCTCTCTGACCCTCCCCTGCTCACTCTGCCTCTCTCTCTCAGAAATGAATAAAACATTTAAAAAAATTAAAGTTAGCTTATTTCCCATTGCCTTGGTTTCTACTAACCCTCAGTGTGGTGGAAATCTCCCTGGTAAAAGGCCCCCATTGGACTCCGTTTCCACCTCACACCAAGGTTAGTGTTTATTTTTTTATTTACTGGTAATTTGAAGTTGAACATTTTCTGTCTTTTGGTTATGCTGAGGGTGTGAGTTTTGTGTTGTTTTAATGTTGTTTTTGTTGTTGTTCTGTTTTTGGTTTTGTGGAGATATTTTAGAGAAGTAGGGTTTATGGGCTGCCATTACTTAATGTCATAGGTTGAATCATCTCCCTTCTCTAAATTTATATGTTGATGTCCTAACCCTCAGTGCCTCAGAATGTGGTTTTATTGGGGCTGTCTTTATAGAGGCAATCAAGTTAAAATGAAGTCCTCAAGGTGGGCCCTAGGCCAGTATGACTTGTATCCTTATAGGAAGAGGAAATTTTGGACACAGATACCTATGGAGGAAAGATCATGTGAAGACATAGGGAGAAGACAACCATTTACAAGCCAAGAAGAGAGGCCTCAAGTAAGAAACAACCTGGCTGGCACCTTGACCTTGGACTCCCAGCCTTCAGAGTTATAAAACAATAGATTTCTATTGTTTAAACCCCTCCCCTTTCATTTTGTGGTGATTTTTTATGGCAGTCCCAATGAATTAATATGCCCGAATCACTCAGAATTCTTAAAAAATTCATAAAAAGTATAACTTTTTATGTGACTTTTTGTCCCCGAAAGACCTCTTCATTCACAGACTGCATACAGTACATGAACCTGAAGGCTAAAAGTCAAGGAAGACTGTATAATTTGTGGGACCCAGTAAAAAAGAAAAACACAGGAAAAAAATGTGCCATTAAAACTTCTAAAATACAAAGATTTTTCCTTTAATAATAGTTTAATATTTATGAAACATAATAGGGGAAATAGTGGTACACAGGTGACCACGACATCTTATACCTTTGTTCATATTTTCAGAGTTATAATCTTATATAATACAACAAATAGCAATACTCTAATGTGATATCTTGATTTAGCATAACATTTTTCTGGCTACCCTAGCTAATTCCAATTTACCTAAGCTATATATATAATTTAAAAAATTTTTTAAATCTTTATTTATTTTTGAGAGACACAGAGTGCGAGTCAGGGAGGAACAGAGAGAGAGGGAGACACAGAATAGGAAGGAGACTCCAGGCTCTGAGCTGTCAGCACAGAGCCCAACGTGGGGCTCAAACTCACAAACCACAAGATCATGACCTGAGCCAAAGTCCAACGCTCAACCGACAGAGCAACCCAAGTACCCCTTTATATATATATAATTTTTAGGTAATGTCCACTCCCAACGTGGGGCCCAAACGTACAACCTTGAGATCAGCTGTCTCATGCCCCACTGACTGAACCACCAAGCCAGCCGGGTGCCCCTCACTTACGCTGATTTAGGTTTTTGTTGTTTTTGTCACATTCAACTTCAGAATCCAGGTTAATATCCTACCGTCTTCAGGCTGCAGGGCACACAGCGGGGAGGAAGACCCTGCAGAACCAAAGGGAGTGAGTGGAGAGCCGATATCCTCAGGGTGGCCAGTGTCCCCTTCTTCCATCCAAGCACTAACCAGGCCCGACCCTGCTTAGCTTCCGAGATCAGACGAGATCGGGCGCGTTCAGGGTGGTATGGCCATAGACGCCAGTGTCCCTTCTTGTCCCTGCCCACAGACACCAGGCCCGGCCCCCTCCCTGTAGAACTGCCCCCACCTTGCTTCCAGGGGTGACTTCACAGACTACCAGGTTCCACAGTATCCCGGAGCTCAGGGCTGCTATGTCCAAAGATTTCAGAAGATATACAGACTATGGCAAGGATGAGAGGAGCAGAAGCCCTCTTCTTTGTTCTCTTTCTGGACTGTTGGCAAGGTACAGAGCTCTACCCCTTCCACCTGATCGAAGGTACTGTCACAAATACAGTGGCAGATACACAAGTGAGAGACTCACCGTGAGCCTAAATCAGGCAGGAGATGTTGTTCTCCTCCCATGAGTTCTGGAATGATGAACACAGGGTTTCTTCCCACCTCTACCTTCCTCACCTCCCTGAATCTACCATAGGGACTTCTTGCTCATAAGGGAGTAACTTTAACATCCTTCCTAACTGAAGCTTTCTCAAAAGACCACAATGGGAGGGTAGCCCACATGCACATTGAGCTTTTTGTTATAAACTTTTTCAAGCATACACAAAAGTACAAGGATTAATACGAACCTCTGGGCACTAATTAGGCCAATCTTGTTTATCCTCCCCTCACACACAGACACGCACACACACTACATTTTAAATAACAGCTTTATTGAGATATAATTCACACTTTTGAAGTATATAATTCAGTAGTTTTTTAATATATTCACAGAGTTGTGAATCAGCACTAATTTTAGAACATTTTCATCACCCCAAAAAGTATTGTCACACTCAGCGTGTCACTCCCATTCCCTCTTTCCCACAGCCCCTGGCCACTGCTTACCTACTGACTGCTCTATAGATTTGTCTAGTCTGGATATTTCATATATGGAATCATACATGTGATCTTTTGTGACTGGCTTCTTTCACTTAACATGTTTCATGGTCCATCTGCATTGTAGCCTACATCCGTATTTCATTCCCTTTTTTTTAATTTTTGAGAGAGAGAGAGAGCATGAGATAGGGGAAGGGCAGTGAGAGAGGAAGACACAGAATCTGAAGCAGGCTTCAGGCTCGGAGCTGTCAGCACAGAGCCCAGTGCTGGGCTCGAACCCACGAACCGTGAGATCATGACCTGAGCTGAAGTCGGACACTTAACTGACTGAGCCACCCAGGTGCCCCCTACGTATAAATAATATTCCATTGTATAGATTTGCCACACTTTGCTAATCCATTTATCAGCCGATGGGCAGGCATTTGCGTTGTTTCCATTCTTTGGCTATCTGAATAATGCTGTTATGAACATTTTAGGAACATAGAGTTTTCAAAGTGAATGTTAGATTTACGTACTCTATTTTTAGGGTTTCGCTACATTTGGAACCAGTTTTGCTATTTACTCAACTAATTGGCTGACAGCATTCTGGCACATTCTCTCATTGTAGGGATCCTGGGTCTGTGGAGAAAAGCAAAAAGGACAGTAGGTACATTATGCAAATTGTCAGTCAGGGGTGACCTCTAGAAAAGGGGAGAATGTGATCCCCCTTTTCTGGGCACTTTAAAAACCAGAGTGTTTTTGTGAACAAATGTTTTACTGCATGGGCTTACTTATACTTCCATTATATTGATTCTTAGTGATTCACCAATATCTCAGCAAAAGAGAACTCTTTACTTCTTTCATTTACCAAAAAGCGTCATACCTGGAAGCAATGTCTATACACCATTTACTACCTGATTACCAATTATCCTGTAGAGTTGACAGATGCCATGTGCACAAATCACTCAATGACTATGCAGATTTTCTGTCAGGAAAGAAGGTGAGAATCAGCACTGTCCCTGGCTGTAGGAAGTTCAAATTCTTGCAGGTACTTTATGAATGTTGAGGTACTCTGAGTAGGCGGGTGCTATGGCCCCAACAACCCTTGGTTCGGGGATAGGTTTCTCTTCCTTGGTGGTTTGCCATTCCCCTTGGGCCAGAAAAAAGGGCTGGCCATGACCTAGAATCAATAAAATGTGTGTAGAAACTAAGGTATCACAATGTTCATAAGGAAAAGCCTGAAAATATAGTTCAAAATTCTATGAGTTGCTACAGTCTTTTAGCACAATCAATCCATATCCTTGATGTGGTCACATGAGTGTCAACAGAGGTCTTGAAATCAATCCATGAAGACCTAGGGGAGATTGTTGGCTCAGTGCCTTTCCATTTATACCTTCATTTATTTATTCATCAGTGACAACATCAGGAATTCCTTGTATTTATCAAATAGGTCAAGTCAAGGTGGCATCAGGCCCTCTGAGCCCCCTCCAAACATAGACCCTAATGTGGATTAGGGCAGAATATGCAGTAGTATTGTTCTCTGTTTTCCGAAGGCATCCCATTCCCAAGATGGTCAAAGTTATTGCTTATTGGCATCATTTCCTATGGAGGGGAAAGTTTTTGTTGAGAAGACACCGAGGTGTGCATCCATTTGTCTTTGATCCCCACAGCCCCCCAAACTGAGCACTGAGTATAGCCACGCTTGGACCCAGTGCCATTTATTGCAGTTCATAGTAGATAACTCTGGGACATAATGGGGGAGAGCACTTTTCATGTACAGATGACATATGCAAGTTTTATCTCACCCCCTCCTCACAAGCCTCTTGTGGCTGGCTCCTTTCCCACCAGTCTCAGCTGAGAAAACCAAATCCTACAAAACTTTACTGCCCAAGATCACAAGGCACTCAAAAGGTGGACTAGAACCCAAGTCTGGTGCTCTTTCTCCTAGAGCAGGTGAAGTGCATGATACTCTCAAAATGCCATGCAAAAAGTATTGATTTAAAAAGAAAACACGCACACATGCTCTCTCTTAATAAGAATAAATGAAGAAAAGAAAAGAAAAGAAAAGAAAAGGAAAGAAAAGAAAAGGAAAGAAAAGAAAAGGAAAGAAAAGAAAAGAATACATGCAGCTCAAATGAAAGATTTAATCACAGATGAAGTTTATTTCCCCACAGGTTCAAATACTGAATTTTCATCAAGTTCAAAAAACTTGGATGAAGGTTTGGCTAAAATATTTGGTAAGTACCTCCCTCAAGTGAAGCCATCAGCCTGTCTTTGAAGAGTCTCACGCTTGTCCACAGTTGTCTCTCAGATAACCTGATGCTTTGGTGGGAGGGAGCGTGCTTGCCTTGAGGCTGGAACCAGTTCTTGGAAGTGTCAGAGTCCCAGGAAATTAAGCAAAGCATAGAAGATAAACAGTTGGAAAAGATTCTGCCCCTCAAAGGAGGGGTGTGTGTCCATGTAGCAGCATCAGGGTCTCCATGTGGGAGTTATTCCAAGTGCTGGGTCAGACCCCACCTCAGACCAGCTGTATCACATCTGCCTGACAAGGTGCCCAGGAGATTTCTGCAGCAGTGGAGATGGTGAGATCCTGAGGCTGAGATAAACCTTTTCCCCACGTCCTCAAACCTACTTGAGCATGGGAATCCCCTGGGGAGATTGTTTAAACAGAGACAAATCCCCCCACCCCACCCCAGTGATCAGATTCCTTGGTGTGGGATGATTCTGCACTGGGACTTTTTTTTTTTTTTTCCCAGAGAAATCTCCCCTCTCTGGTGCTGTGTGTGCTTCAGGGGTAGACAGTGACCGTTACATCTGGTCTGAGAAAGAGCTCTCAGGGGTGTGAGCACTGATGCTTCCCTCCCAGTTAGGACCTGTTGTATGTTCTGATCACAGAGCTATGCCTGCCAATCCTGCTTGGAAGGGGGACATATCTTTACAGGGAACATGAAACTTTTTTTTGTTGTTGTTCTGGGAGCTTTCCCATGTCAGGAATTCTGGGTTTGCCCTTAAATCTGCAGAGTGGCTGGCTGATTGAATGATGGGTAGGTTATCATGACTGAACGAAGGGATGCATATAGCTCTTGCAGCCCCTCACTGTATTTTCAGGAATTCTCACCTAGGAATGAAAAGACTTTTCTCCTCTTTGTAGGAGCCCCATGTCTCTGATTCCTGCCCCACATGTGTGGAAGGGGAGTCAGTGTATGTGAAGATGTGTGTCTGGTTCAGGATTTGGGAGGATCCCATGATCCCCAAAGGCCTACTGACCTACCCAGCACCATGCCAGTGTTGGCCTTGGCAGTGATGGGCCCACAATAAACTTTCCAGGTTCTCTGAGCAACAATTCAGGATCCTATAGGTCAAAACATCTGTCAAGGAAGGGCTGGTAACGAGAACTCATCATTTTACTGGTATTTCCAACAGCTGATTTTTTGGTGTTGCTATCACAAGCACCTATTTTATCAAGTGAGTAGACCACTCAACAATGTGCCAACAGCCCTTGAAAAAGAACTCAGAGGGATGCTTGAGTGGCTCAGTCAGTTAAGCGTCGGACTTCATTCAGCTCAAGTCATGATCTCGCAGTCTGTGGGTTTGAGCCCTGCATTGGGCTCTGTGCTGACAGCTCAGAGCCTGGAGCCTGCTTCGGATTCTGTGTCTCCCTCTCTCTCTGCTCCTCCCCCCATTTCACTCTGTCTCTCTGTCTTCTGTCTCTCTCTCTCAAAAATAAACTTTTTTTTAAAAAAAAGAAAAAAGAAAAAAGAATAAATACCATATCAATGGAATTTGTGATGATTATTCCATGGCTTAGCACAGTAAACCTAGAAGGGAAAAATAAAAGTGTCCCCAAGGGACAGATAGAAACTGTCTTTTAAAAAGGAGGAAAAATTGGGACACCTGGATGGCTCAGTTGGTTAAACATCAGACTCGATACCAGCTCAAGTCTTGAATCAGGGCTGTGAGTTCAAGCTCTGCATTGGGGTCCGTGCTGGATCTGAAGCCTAATAAATAAGTAAATAAATTTAATATATTTCAAAAATATATAGCTATGAAAAATTACTAACAGTTTTATAAAGGAAGCGTTTTATGGATTTATGTAATCTGCTATTCTCCCCACTCTCCCCAGCTTCCACCCAATTTTTATAGATAGAGTTTTCATATACAACATTTATAAATGAGTTTTGATACTGTCTGAAGATAGCCTTGTCCCTGGGGTTTGTCATGTCCTGGGCAGCCCTTCCGTGAGTGACTTCAGCCCCTCCCTGATACAGGTTCTTCTCTGAGGCACAGGGTGTGTCATGCGGGATCTCAATCTGCAGCGGCCCTTCCAGGACTACCTCAAAGACTTTTCATGATGCTCGCAGCTCATCGACATAGTGTCCCAGGAAGCTAGTCCCTGCATGTCACTTCCTGACCCACTGGGGTTGCTGACATCACTATGAGCACCAGAGTGAAGGTGAAGGGCGTCTACTCACGCCTGATTTCTATGTACAGGAGTGACTTTTGAGGTCTTGGTAAATATCATGGTTAACTGGATGCAGAACTCAGCCTTACCTGGCAGGGTTCACTACTTCTTCTCAGTCTGCTTTGCCTACTGCCTGCTTTCTGGCTGCCTTGGGCTGAGTTGGTTTTCCTCTCCTGTTTGCTCCTGTCCCTTGTCATATTGCTCAGTGCAGCTGGGTCAGTGTTTGGTTGTGACTGTGGGTACTTCTGTCTCTCCCATGTTTTCTGGAAGGCTCAGGGATGCAGACCAGGCAGCAGGTCTCAGTCTGCTTTGGGTTTTCTTTAAAGTGTCTAACCATTCAGTGCCTACTATCTATAAGTCAACCATTATACATTTCTTTGTTTTTAACATTTATTTTTTTGAGAGACAGAGCATGAGCTGAGGAGGGGCAGAGACAGAGGGAGACACAGAATCCGAAGCAGGCTCCAGGCTCTTTCCTGTCAGCACACAGCCTGATGAGGGGCTTGAACTCACGAAACATGAGATCATGACCTGAGCCAAAGTTGGTCACTTAACTGACTGAGCCACTCAGGTGCCCCTACATTTCTTGGTACAATTTGGGTTCCAAATGTTTATTTTGGTCCTGTTATTTTGAAATTGGACCACATTTTACCCTCAAATGTATGATACGTCAAATGGTTCACAGTGACAAATAGTTCACAAAAATTTCTTTAGCACTTTATGTAGCCCTCTCCACATTTATTGAGATATAATTGACATATAACATTGTATAAGTTTAAGGTGTAAACATGGTGATTTGATATACATATATATTGCAAAATTATTAATACTGTAGTATTAATCTTCCAATTACATCCCATAAATCATTTCTTTTTTGCAGTGAGAACATTTAAGATCTACTCTCTTAGCAACTTTCAAATATGTAACATGGTACCATTAACTATAAACATAATGTTATGCATTAGATTCTCACAACTTGTTCATCTTATAACTGGAAGTTTGTAATTTTTGATCAATATCTTCCCATTTCCCTCACCCCCTAGGCCTTGTGTTTCTATGAGTTTGGCTTTTTAAAAAACGTTTTTAAATGTTTTTTTATTTATTTCTGAGAGAGAGAGACAGCGTGAGCAAGGGAGGGTCAGAGAGAGAGGGAGACACAGAAATCTGAAGCAGGCTACAGGCTCTGAGCTAGCTGCCAGCACAGAGCCCGATGCGGGGCTTGAACCCACAAACTGTGAGATCATAACCTGAGCCAAAGTCAGACGCTTAACCGACTCAGCCACCTACGCACCCTGAGTTTGGCTTTTTTAGATTCTACACATAAGTGAGGTCACACAGTATTTGTGTTTCTCTGGCTTATTTCACTTAGCATAATGCTCTCAGGGTCCATTCATCTTGTTGCAAAAGACAGGATTCCCCATGGCTGAATAATATTTATTATATATCTATATCTGTATCTATCTCACCTCTTCTTTATCCTTTCATTCATTGATAGACACTTGTAAATAATGCTTCAGTGAACAGAGGAATGCAGATATCTCCTGAGATCCTATTTGCATATCCTTTGGATATATACCCAGAGGTGGGATTGCTAGATCCTATGATATTTCTATTTTTAATTTTTTGAGGAAATTCCATGCTGTTCCCATGGAGCTTGTACCAATTTATATCCCCACCAACAGTGCATAAAGGTTCTCTTTTCTCCACATCCACATGAATAGTTATTTCTTCTTTTTGATGATAGCCATTCTCACAGGTGTGAGAATATGGTTTTGATTTGCTTTTGCCTGATGATAAGTGATGTTCACACTGTTTCAAGACACTGTTGACCATTTTTATGTCTTCTTTGGAATAATGTCCATCTAATTCCTCTGTCCATTTAAAAGTCATATTGTTTATTTTTCTGCTATTGAGTTGTATGAGTTCTTTATATTTCTTGGATATTAATCCCTTATGAGATATATGATTTGCAAATCTTTTCTTCCATTCTATTTTTCATTTTGTTGATATTTTCTTACACTGTACAAAAGCTTTGTAGTTTGAAGGGTGCCTGGGTGGCTCAGTCGGTTAAGCGTCCGACTTCAGCTCAGGTCATGATTTCACGGCTCGTGGGTTTGAGCCCCGTGTCGGGCTCTGTGCTGACAGCCAGCTCAGAGCCTGGAGCCTGTTTCAATTCTGTGTCTCCCTCTCTCTCTCTGACCCTCCCCTGCTCATTTTCTCTCTCTCTCTTTCAGAAATAAACATTTAAAAAAAAAAGCTTTGTAGTTTGATATAGTCCCACTTGTTTTATTTTTGCTTTTGTTTTCTGTGCTTTTGATATCATATCCAAAAAATCATTGCCAAGACAATTGTCAAGGAACTTTTCTCCCATGATTTCATCTAGGATTCTGTGGCTTCAGTTATTAAGTCTTTAATCCATTTGAGTATTTTTTTGGTGAGTGGTATATGATAATGGTCCATTTTCATTCTCTGCATGAGGTTATTCAGTTTTCTCAACACCATTTATTGAAGAGACTATCTTTTCCCCATTGAGTACTTTTTGCTCCCTTGTCAAATATGAGTTGACTGTATATGCAAGGTTTAATTTTGGGGCTCTTAGTTTTATTCCCTTAATCTATGTGTCCATTTTTATGCCATACAATATTCTTTGATTGCTAAAGCTTTAAAATATAGTTTGAAATAAGGAAGTGTGGTGCCTCTAGCATTGTTCCTTTCTCAGAATTGTTTTAGCTATTCAGGGTGTTCTGTGGTTCCAGATAAATTTTAGGATTAATTTTTCTATTTCTGTGAAAAATGCCATTGGGATTTTTCTTTTAGAGATAGAGAGAGGGCAAATGGGGGAGAGGCAGAGAGAGAGAGAGAAAGAGAGAAGGAGGGAATCCCAAGCAGGCTCCATGCTGTCAGCACTGAGCCCAACATGAGGCCCAATCCCACATACTGAAAGATCATGACTTGAGCCAAAATCAAGAGTCAGACACTTAACTGATTGAGGCACCAGGCCCCCTGCCATTGGGATTTTAATAGGGATTCTGTTTGGACATTATAACAATATTGATTCTTCTGATACATGAACAAAGGATATCTTTCCATTTGTTTGTGTCTTTGTCAGCTTTTTTTTCATCAAAGTCTTATAGTTTTAAATGTATAGATCTTTCACCTCTTTGGTTAATTTTTTCTAAGTATTCTATTATTTTTAACACTATTGTGAATGACATTTGTTTTTCTTTTTTAAAGCATGTTTTATTTATTTTTTTATTAAAGAATTTTTTAAATGTTTATTTATTTTTGAGAGACAGAGACAGAGCATGAGCAGGGGAAAGGAAAAGAGAGAGAATGACAGAATCTGAAGGAGGCTTTGAGCTCTGAGCTGTCAGCACAGAGCGCAACATGGGGCTCAAACTCACCGACTGACCTGAACTGAAGTCAGAACATTAACTGACTGAACCACCCAGGCATCCCGAGAGGTTTATTCTTTCCAGATACTTCATTGTTAGTGTATAGAATTGTAACTGATTTCTATATGTTGATTTTATATCCTGCAACTTTACTGAGTTCAATGATTATTTTTAACAGTTTTTGGGTGGGGTCTTTAGGATTCTCTCTCTAAAGATTATATCATCTGCAAACAAAGACAGTTTTACTTCTTCCTTTTCTGATTAGGATGAATTTTCTTTTTCTTGCCTGAGTGCTCTGACTAGCACTTCCAGTACTATGTTGAGCAGGAATAATGAGAGTTGGCACTTTTGTCTTATTCCTGATCTTAGGTGAAAAGCTTTCAATCTGTCACTGTTGAGTATGGTATTAGCTGTGGGTTAGTCATATGTGGCCTTTATAATATTAAAGAATGTTCTTTCTAGACTCAATTTGTTGAGCATTTTTATCATGAGGGGATGTTGTATTTTGTCAGGTTTTTTTCTGCATCTGTTGAGGTGATCATATGATCAGCTTTCATTCTATTAATGAATGAAATATATATAATATTTCATATATCAAATCACTTCTTGATTTGCATATGTTGAATCATCCTTGCATTTGATGGATAAATTCCATTTGACTGTAGCATATGATCCTTTCAATGTGCATTGAATTCAGTTTGTTAATATTTTGTTGAGAAGTTTGCATTTGTATTCATCAAAGATATTGGTCTGTAGTTTTCTTATAGTGTTCTTATCTGGATTTTCATGTATTATTTGGTTTTGCTGGTCTTGTAAAGTAAGTTTGGGAGTTTTTCCTCTTATTCAGTTTTTTTGGAAGAGTTTGAGGAGGATTGGCATTACTAAATGTTTCGTAGAATTCACCTGTGAAGCCATCTGGTCCTGGGTTTTTTCTTTGCTGGGAAGATTTTGATTATTGATTCAATCTCCTTACTCATTATTGGTTTGTTAAGATTTTGTATTTCTTCATGATTCAGTCTTGGTAAGTTGTATGTTTCTAGGAATTTATTCATTTCTTCTAGGTTGTTCAGTTTTTTGGTATAATAGTTCATAGGAGTCTTATGATCCTGTGGTATCAGTTGTAATGTTTCCTCTTTTCATTTATGATTGAGTCTTCTCAATGTTTTCCTTGGTTTAGCTAAAGATTTGTCAATTTTGTTTATCTTTTTAATAAATCAACTCTTAGTTTTGTTAATCTTTTCTATTATTTTTCTTGTATCTGTTTCATTTATTTCTGCTCTGATCTTTGTTATTTCTTTCCTTCTGCAAACTTTGGGCTTAGCTTGTTCTTCATTTTCAAGTTCCTTGGAGACGTGAAGTCAGGTTATTTATTTCAAATATTTCTTTTTTCTTATTGTGGGCATTTATTGCTATAAACTAACCTTTTAGAACTGCTTTCATAGCCTTCCATAAGTTTTGGTAAATTGTGTTTCCATTTTTGTTTGTTTCAAGATTTTTTAAACTTCTCTTTTGATTTCTTCTTTGGCCAATTAGTTGTTCAACACTCTGTGGGTTTTTTTAAATGTTTATTTATTTTTGAGAGAGACAGAGAGACAGAGAGAGAATAGTGGGGGAGGGTCAGAGAGAGAGGGGGACACAGAATCTGAAGCAGGCTCCAGGCTCTGAGCTGTCAGCACAGAGCCCGATGCCGGTCTCAAACCTGCAAACCATGGGATCGTGACCTGAGCTGAAGTCAGACACTTAACCAATTGAGCCACCCAGGCATCCCCAGGACTGTGTTGTTTAATTTCCATTCATTTGTGAATTTTCCAGCTTTCTTCCTGGTATTGTTTTTTAGTTCTATACCTTTGTGGTCATTGTGAAATCATTGGTATGGTTTCAATCTTCTTAAATTTGCTAAGATTTCTTTTACGATCTAAGATATGCTCTATCCTGGAGAATGTTCTGCAAGTGCTTAAGAAGAATGTGGTTTTTGCTTGCTTGTTTGTTTGTTTGTTTGTTTTTTAAATGTTTTATTTATTTCTAGGAGAGAGAGAGAGACAATGTGAGCAGGGGAGGGTCAGAGAGAGAGGGAGTCACAGACCGAAATAGGCTCCAGGCTCTGAGCTGGCAGTCAGCACAGAGCCCGATGCGGGGCTTGAACCCACGAACTGCAAGATCATGACCTAAGCGAAAGTCGGACGCTTAACCGACTAAGCTACCCAGGCTCCCCTGTTTGTTTTTTTAATGTTTACTTTTGAGAGAGAGAGAGAGAGAACATGAGCAGGGGAGAGGCAGAGGGAGAGAGAATTTTAAGCAGACTCCATGCCCAGCACCAAGCTGGAATGGGGCTTGATCTCAAGACCATGAGATCATGACTGTGACATCATGACTTAAGCTGAAATCAAGAGTCAGATGCTTAACTGAGCCACCCAGGCACCCGTCTCCCTTCTCTTTTTATGCAATTATCTTAGAGTTTTGTTATTGTTGTTGTAGTTCCATTGTGTTGCTAAAGTTTCTTAGGTGGAACTCTCCCAGGGCTGTTTTTGTTCATAGATGTCTAATTATTAATCTTTGTCAGAGGATGGAGGCCGTGATCTCCTATGTCACTGTTTTGGTGATGCCGCTCTCTCCATCCTCTTTGAAGTTCCACTACCTTGTGTGGTTTCTGAGTAGAGCTAGGGCTTGGTAAAAAATTGTTCAAATGATCCATAGTCTTCCACTTTGTCGTAGTGTACACAGGCATTATGATTTTTAGGAACTTATGCTTGGTTCCTGCATATAATAATGGGTCATCAAATCTGAGTGGCCAGGATTATCTCAATGATGGACATTCAGGCATTGTCTTAGCCACTGTGCCAGTTAAACTTGGCTACAGTAACTGACATACCTGAATTTAGTGGCTTAAACAAGGAGGAGGGAGGAGTAGTCTACTTTCCTTCTGTTCCAAACAGTCTGAGGGAAGCAAGCTCTGGTGCCATGCTCAGTGACTTTAGTCAAGTGCTTATGTCTCTTGGATATAACATGGCTTCTGAAGCTCCAGACATCACATCTGCTTTCAACGTAGGAGATAAAAGGGATGTGGAAGTGCAGCCCCAACATTGCGTTTTCTTCTGTCTAGAGGAGCAAGATTCTTCCAGGGTTCCAGGAGTCTTCAGAGGAATTTTGTGTGTCCCATAGCCCTCCCCTGGCTGCCAGGGAGGGTGGAAAGGAAGTGTCTTTCTAAGGGCTGGTCCCTGAGTTCTAATCACAATTAGGCCCAACGGAGACAAAATTGGCTGGTGATGGAATGCTACAGAATCTGTGACAGATGTCTCTTTTTCATGTCATATGTTAATCGCATCTTTGTTTTCTTTGTATTTTTTAAAATGTTTTATTTATTTCTGAGAGAGAGAGAGAGAGAGAGAGAGAGACAGTATGAGCAAGGGAGGGTCAGAGAGAGAGGGAGATACAGAATCTAAAATAGGCTCCAGGCTCTGAGCTAGCTGTCAGCACAGAGCCTGATGCAAGGCTCAAACCCACGAACCATGAGATCATGACCGTAGCCAAAGTCAGTCGCTTAACCAACTGAGCCACCCAGGTGCCCCTGTTTCCTTTGTATTTAATGTCTTTTTTCTTCCTTCTCCACATATTATTCCACTTGTGCATGGTTCCAATGAGCAGAAAATAAGCAATATTTACTAGTGGATCAGGGGTTATTGTTACAAATAAGATGGTGGTTAGCAGTTTCCAAATATTTTGCCTTTAGCATGATCCTCACACCGGCACTATTAAGTGTTTTTATACTTAATAGTAAATTGTTTTATTCAATTTTCACAAAACCTCTATGAGTCCAACAATCATACCTTTATCCTACCAGTGAGGGAAATGAAGATCAAAGAAATGGAGTTATTTGCCCAAGATCACCTGGAAAACAACAAAATCAGAATCTGGGTTTAGATGTGTCTACCACAAAACAGGACTTTCACTATGAGAAGCTTCCTACAAGTGGTAGTAGGTCTTACTGGAAGAAAATAACATGGATCTCATAGAAGTAGGAAAGAGGTTTGTTTTTACAGAGGGACAGCTTGGGGACAGTCTCAGAGGTGGGGAGAAGGACAACAGAAGCAAGAAGAAAAACTGTGACATTAAGCATCATGAGATTTAGGGCAAAATTTCTAGTCTCATATCTATAGGAGGTAATGTTTCCTTCTGGAATATCTAGTGAAATATCAATTTTTCAGAAATGATTTAGACAGACTAAATTCTCCTTCCTAAACAAGGCATTCTAGGACACAACGTTATGTATCCATTGCATTTATATCATTTATTCACTGAAATCATAGGCTACTTCAGGTACTTATCTTGGACTGCTGTTATTAACATGCCTTTCTTTGCTTCATTTGAGATGAAATTCAACTGCAAGTGTTTTCCAAAGTTCCATTTGATGAAACAAGAACAGCAGGCAAATCAATTACAAAGAGAGACGTGAAGGAAAGCAAGTATATGCCTTTAAAATTATAAGCGTAGATATTTATAAAAGCCTATGTGTTGTGTTATTTGTACTGCCCTATCACTTTAGCATTCTTAACCAAGGTATGTAGGTGCAAAACCAAACTAAGATGTGAAAGAAAGCATTGTCCAATATACTTTCTATGACCTTCTACCAACGATGAAAGTCTGTGGTCTATAGTACAAATATCAGTATTTGGAGGTGACCTCTGAAGTTCATGTGTCAGGGAGGTTCTCTGACTCTGGAGGCTGTTCAGAGGATGGGAACCAGATTTGCAAGTGTTGTTCACTTTTCCTGGTAACACTTGCTGTGAGTAGTGTAATGACTTTCTATTCAACAGCACTTTATAGTTCAATGTGCATGAGTGCCCCGGTCATTGGTTTGGGATAGTAAAGCCTTCCCACGCCCCTCCCCATTGTCTCTCCACTCTACACTCCAGCCTCTGGAAAATATTTGCACTAAGAGACAGAGCCCATTTCTCCCTTTGGACTGCTGCTCAAATGACAAAGCTAAAAGGAAGAAGCTTGTCCCATGCGGAAAATCATGTACATTAACCTAAATCACACAAGTGACAGAGAAACTCTTTAAGGTAGACACTGTGTGCATTAGGAAAAGTTTTAAATTGGGTAATTGTTTATCAGGATAAGCCAGGCATGTATGCCCAGGTTGAAATTATGAAACTATTAGCAAACCATTTTTATAGCTAACAGTTCTCCCAATGCATTTCACAAACCACAGATTAAAGTGAGTATTTCACTGTGTAGTCATGATGGGGACCCTGCATAAGGTTATTATGCTCCCTTGGCTGACACAATATGAGGAACACATTTTTTTAAAAATATTTTTTTATTTATTTCTAGGAGAGAGAGAGACAGCGTGAGCAGGGGAGGGTCAGAGAGAGAGGGAGACACAGACTCTGAAACAGGCTCCAGGCTCTGAGCTGGCAGTCAGCACAGAGCCCGACGCGGGGCTCGAACCCACGAACCGCAAGATCATGACCTAAGCGAAAGTCGGACACTTAACCGACTAAGCCACCCAGGCGCCCCAAGGAACACATTTTTAACGAAGTGCTTGAATGTGTCTATTCCTAATGATTCACCAGTGTTTCATCACCAGAAAATTGCACATTTCTTACTTATTGAATCAAAGTAGTTGTACTTGAAGTCATTTGGCATACACCAAGCAGGCTTTCCTAACACTTTTTAAATTTGTTTGTAGAGTTGAGAGCTGCAGTGTGCACAAGGTAATGTGCGCAAATTACTCCACGGCTATATAGATTATCTGTGAGGGAATCATGTAAAAACTGATGTCACTGGTTTGGTGTTAAAAGTTCAGATTCTACAGACATATCATGACTATGTGGCTGCTGTGGACCTGAAACTTCTTCCTTAGAGGACAAGTTTTTCCTCCCTGCTGCTTTTGCTCACTCCTTTGGGGCCAGGAAAAGGGCTGGCTTTGACCTAGAATCAAGAAAATGTGTTCAGACACTCAGACATCCCAATGTCCAGCCCATTTTTGTTCATAAAGAAAAGTCTGAAAATATAGTTCAAAATTGTACGAGTCGCTGCAGTTTTTTAGCACAATCAATCCATATCCTTGATGTGGTCACATGAGTGTCAGCAGAAGTCTTGAAATCAGTCCATGACGACCTAGGGGAGATTGTTGGCTCAGTGTCTTTCCATTTATACCTTCATTTATTTATTCATCAGTGACAACATCAGGAATTCCTTGTGTTTGTCAAACAGGTCAAGCCGAGGTGGCCTCAGGCCCTCTGAGCCCCCTCCAAACATAGACCCTAATGTGGATTAGGGCAGAATATGCAGTAGTATTGTCCCCTGTCCCCTGTATTTGGCATACCTGTTTTGATTCAATAAGTGAGAACAGGGAACAATACTACTGCACACATTTGCAGTAGTTTGCTTGTTGGCATCATTTCCAATGGAGAGGAAAGTTTTGTTGAGAAGACACTGCATCCATCTGTCTTTGATCCCCATACCCCTGCAAAACTGAGAACTAAGTATAACTACACTTGGACCCAGTGCCATTTATTGCAGTTCATAGTAGATAACTCTGGGACATGATAAGGGGAGAGCACTTTTCAGTCTATAGATGACATAAGCAAATTTCATCTCACCCCCTCCTCACAGGCCTCTTGTGGTTGGCTACTTTCCCACCAGTCTCAGATGAGAAAACCCAATCCCATAAAACTTCACTGCCCAAGATCACAAGATGCTCAAAAGATGAACTAGAATGCAAGACTGATGCTTTTTCTCCTAGAACAGGTGAAGTGCATGATGCTCCTCTCAAAATACCGTACAAAGAAGTATTGATTTAAAAAGATTTCATGTTGGGGTGCCTGAATTGGTTAAGTGTCTGATTCTTGATTTTGGTTCAGGTCATGATCTCACAGTTCATGGGACTGAACCCTGTGTCAGGCTCTGTGTTGACAGCATGGAGCCTGCTTGGGATTCTTTCTCTCCATCTTTCTCTCTGCATGCCTCACCCCCCCCCCCACTTGTGCTCTCTCTCACTCTCTCTCCGTCTCAAAGTAAATTAAAAAACTTAAAAAAATAAAAAGTTTTCATGTAGATCCAATGAATGATTCACACAGCTAAGATTTATTTTCCCATAGGTTATCTTCAAAAAGAAAGCTTGAAAGATACTGAATTTGTATCAAGTTCAAAACAAGAAGAACATTTAGCTAAACTATTTGGTAAGTAATCTCCTCTTGCAAAGCCATCAGGCTGTCTTTGAAGAATCTCATGCTTGTCCACAGTTGTCTCTCAGCCTGATGCTTTGGTGGGAGGGAGCATGCTTGCCTTGAGGCTGGAACCAGTTCTTGGAAGTGTCAGAGAAATTATTAAAAGGAACCAAAGAATTTCTAGAGTTGAAAAGTACAGTAGCTAAAATGAAAAACTCATTAGAGGCATTTGACAGCAAGTTTGAGAGGCAGAAGTAAGTATAAGTAAATTTCAACTTGGACAATTGAAATTATCCAGTCTGAAGAGCAGAAAGAAAAAGAAAAACAACACAAGACAATGAGCAGAGGATGAAGGACCTGTGAGATAGCATCAAGCATACCAACATATCTATTAACAGAAATCCCAGAAGGAGGAGAGAGAGAGGGGCAGAAGATATATTTGAGAAAATAATGGCCCAAAACTTCCCAGATCAAATGACTATATATGTCCAAGAAGCTCTAGAAACTCCAGGCATAAGGGCAAGAGATTCATACTGAAATATATTATAGTCAAATTGTTGAAATCTGAAGACAAGGAGACAGTCTTGAAAGCAGCAAGGGAAAACCTACTCATCATTTACAAGGGATCCTCAAGAAGATTAATGGCTTATTTCTTCTCAAAAATCATGGACACCAGACACAATGATATGACATGTTTAACGTCCTGAAAGAAAAGTACTGTCAATCAATAATTTTATATTTGACAAAACTATTCTCTGAGCATAAAAGATAAATTAAGGCATGTCCAGATAAGCAAAAGCTAAGAGATCTGCCTGGAGGAAATGCTAAAGAGAGTACTTCAGACTGAAATGAAAGGACACTAGACAGTCAAAAGTTTAAGAATAAAATGAACACTGGTAAAGGTGACTACATGGTAAATATAAAAACCAAATATTATTGTAATTTTGTTTTGTTAACTTCATTCTTTTTTGCAATATGAATTAAAAGGCAATGCATAAAACAATAATTGTAGATTTATGTTAATGGACATAGAATGTGTAAAGATGTAATTTGTGACAATATGGGTGAG
This sequence comes from Hyaena hyaena, assembly GCF_003009895.1. Taxonomy (NCBI): domain Eukaryota; kingdom Metazoa; phylum Chordata; class Mammalia; order Carnivora; family Hyaenidae; genus Hyaena; species Hyaena hyaena. Next base: position 3,005,361 of record NW_024080698.1, read on the forward strand.
GGTAGAGATTTATATGAGCAGAGTGTTTACATACTATTGTAATTAAGTTGGTACTATAAAACTAGATTGCTATAAGTTAAAAATGTTAGTTGTAGGGGTGCTTGGGTAGCTCAGTTGGTTAAGCATCTGACTTTGGCTCAGGTCATGATCTCAAGGTTTGTGAGTTTGAGCCCTGTGTCATGTCAGGCTCTGTGCTGACAGCTCAGAGCCTGGAGCCTCTCCCTCTCTCTCTGCCCCTACCCTGCTCATGCTCTGTCTCTTACTCTCTCTCAAAAATAAACATAACATAACATAACATAACATAAAATAAAATGGTAGTTGTAATTCCTAAAGTAACCACAAAGAAAGGAAGGCAATTGAAATATAACATTACAAAAAATCAACTAACTCCCAAAAGAAAGCAGGAATTGAGGGGGGGAAATTATAGGACACAAAAAACAAATAGCTAAATAGCAGAAGTAAATTCTTTATCTGTAATCACATTAAATATAAATGGATTAAACTCTTATTAAAGAGCAGAGATTAGCATATTGGCGAGAAAATCCAATTTTCTTGTTGGAAATGTAAAATGGTATATCTGCTATGGAGAACAGTATGGCTGTTCCTTAAACAATTAAAAATAGAATTACCATATGACCCAGCATCCCATATTTGGTTATATATCTCAAAGAATTGGAAGTCCCAAAGGGATATTTACCATGCTCACAGCAGTATTATTCACAATACCCATGAGGCAGAAGAAACTCTACTGTCCATGGATGAATAGACTAAAAAATATGGGATATACACACAGTGGAATATTATTCAGCCTTAAAAAGGAAGGAAAATCTGTCACATGCTACAACATGAATGTACCTTGAAGACATTATGCCAAATGAAATAAGCCAGTCACAGGAAAACAAATACTGTATGATTCTACTTATAAATGGTATCTAAAGTCAAATTCATAGAAACATGTAGAATGATAGTTTCCAGGGCTGGGGCTGGGGTAGGGGAGGAGCAAACAGGGAGTTGTTTAATGAGAATAGTGTTTCAGTTTTGCATGATGAGAAAGTTCTAGGTATCTAGTATACAGCACTGAATAAACAACACTACTGTACTATATCCTTAAAAATGATTAGGATGAATGGGGTGCCTGGCTGTCTCAGTTAGTGGAATGTGCAATTCTTGATCTTGGGATTATGGATTTGAGCACCACATTGGGTGTAGAGATTACATTAAAATAATAAAATTTAAAAAAATTATTAGGATGTTTTTCTATGTTTTTTTTACAACTAAAAAACTTATTTTAAAATTTAGCATCCTTTTGTGATAAAAACACTCAAACTATATGATAAAGGCCATGTATGAAAAATACACATCATACTCAATGATGAAAGAATGGAAGTTTTTCCTCTAATATTAGGCATAAGGCATCCTTGCCAATTCTTCCCACATAGACTGTAAGTTCTAGCAGAGAAATTAGGCAATAAAAAGAAATAAAATATATAAAATGGCTCCATTAAAAGTTCACAAAAAATTGTTAGAGCTAAAAAATTAATACACATAATCATCAGTTTGTTCTCTATAGTTAAGCCTGTTTCTTGGTTTCTCTCTCTCCCCCTTATTTGTTTTATTTCTTTTTTTTTAAGGTTTTTTATTTATTTCTAGGAGAGAGAGAGAGAGACAGCGCGAGCAGGGGAGGGTCAGAGAGAGAGGGAGTCACAGACTGAAACAGGCTCCAGGCTCTGAGCTGGCAGTCAGCACAGAGCCCGACGCGGGGCTCGAACCCACGAACCGTGAGATCATGACCTAAGCGAAAGTCGGACGCTTAACTGACTAAGCCACCCAGGCGCCCCATGTTTTATTTCTTAAATTCCACATATGAGTGAAATCATATGGTATTTGTCTTTATCTGACTGACTTATTTTGCTTAGTATTATACTCTCTAGCTACATCTGAAAGTTTGCAGGATATAAAAACAACACAGAAAAATCATTTGTATTTCTAAACTCTGGTATGAATAGTCCAAAAAAAATCAAGAAAACAATTCTGTTTACAATGACATCAAAAATATTGAAATACTTAGGAATACATTTAGTGAAAGAGGCAAGTGACTTGTAGACAGAACGGTACAAAATGGTGCTGGAAGAAATTAAAGAAGACCTTAATAAATGGAAAGATATCCAATCTTCACGGATTTAAAGACTTAGTATTATAAAGATGACAATAGTCCCCAAAGTGATCTACAGATTCAATGCAATCCCTATCAAGATTCCTAACTGCATTTTTTTTGCAAATATAGAAAAACTTATTCTGAAATTCCCGTAGAATCTCAGTACGCCCAAAGTAGGCAAAATAATCTTGAAACAGGACAAATTTGGAAGAATCCCACCTCCTTATGTCACAGCTTACTACAAAGCTACAGTTATTAAAAGAGTGGCACTGATATAAGGATATATATATAGATCAACAGAACAGGATAGAGAGCCCAGAAATGAATGCATACATCCATGGTAAGTCGATTTTCAACAAAGGTGCCAAGACAATTCAAGGGGAAAGAGGAATCTCTTTAACAAACTGTCCTGGGAAAACTGTGTATTCACATGCAAAAAAAAAAAAAATGAAGTTGAATCTTTATACCAGATACAAAAATTAAAACTAAACTGGGTGAAAGACCTAAATTTATGAGCTAAAACTAAAACTTCTAGAAGAAAATGTGGGAGAAAAATCTTCATGACCTTGGATCCGGCAAAGGTACATTAATTTTGATACCAAAAGCACAGGCAACAATAGATAAAATAGGTAAACTGCCCTTCCCCAAAATTAGAAACTTCGTACATCAAGGAACACAATCAAGATAGTGAAAATAAAATCCACAGAATGGAAGTAAATATTTGCAAATCATATCTCTGATAAGGAATTAAGATCTAGAATATAGAGAGAACTCCTACAACTCAAAAGCAACAATAAAACAAACCAACCAACTGACCCAATTTAAAAAATGAGCAAAGAAACTGAATAGATGTTTTCCAAAGAAGATATACAAATAGCCAATAAGAACATGAGAAGTTACTCAATATTACTAGTCATTAGGGAAATGCAAATCAAACCACAATGAGATAACTCTTTGCACCTATTAGAATGTGGTTTATTTATTTATTTAAAGTTTATTTATTTTGAGAGAGAGAGAGGGAGAGAGAGGCAGGGAGGGGCAGAGAGAGAGAGAATCCAAGCAGCCTCCATGCTCAGTGCAGAGCCTGATGCGGGGCTTGAACTCACAAACCCTGAGACAATGACCTGAGCCAAAATCAAGAGTCTGACACTTAACAGACTGAGCCACCCAGGCAACCCAAGAATGTGTATTTTTTTTAAAGAAATGGAAATAAGTGTCGAGAAGGTTGTAGGAAATTAGAACCCTTGTGCATTGCTTGTGAGAATGTAAGACAAAGTCTCTGTCGAAATGATTTGGTGGTTCTTCCAAATGTTAAACATAGCATAATCATATAATCTAGCAATTCCACTTCTAGGTATATACCTACTAGAATTGAAAACACTTGCTCAGGAGTGCCTGGGTGGCTCAGTCAGTTGAGCATCTGACTTCAGCTCAGGTCATGATCTCACAGTTTGTGAGTTTGGGCCCCGAGTCAGGCTCTGTGCTGACAGCTCAGAGCCTAGAGCCTGCTTTAGATCCTGTGTCTCCCTCTCTCTCTGCCCCTCCCCTGCGCATTTTCTGTCTCTCTGTCTCTCTCTCTCTCACTCTCATAAATAAATAAAAACATTTTAAAACAAGAAAGAAAAACCCCCCAGGAGCTCAAGCAGATATTTGTACACCAATATTCATAGCAGGATTATTCACAATAGGGTATGGAGACAGTCCAGGTGTCCATCACAGATGAATGGATACACAATATGTGGTATGACATATAATAGAATATTCTTTGCTCATAAAAATAAATGAAATTCAGTTACATGCTAACATATGGGTGAACCTTGAAGACATTATACTAAATGAAATAAGCCAAACACAAAAGCATAAATATTGTATGATTCTACCTGTGTGAGATATCTAAAATAGGCAAATTAATAGAGACAGAAAGTATAATAGAAGTTACCAGGGGCTGGGGAATGGGAGAATGGAGAGTTATTGCTTAATAGGTACAGAGTTTCTGTTTGAGGAGATGGAAAATTTCTGGAAATAGTGGCAATGTTTGTACAACATTGTGAATGTCCTTAATGTTGCTGAATTGTACACTCAAAATGCTTAAAATGGGAGTGCCTGGGAGGCTCAGTCGCTTAAGCGTCCGACTTCGCCTCAGGTCATGATCTCACAGTTCATGGATTTGAGCCCTGTGTCAGGCTCTGTGCTGACAGCTAGCTCAGAGCCTGAAGCCTGTCTTCGGATTCTGTATCTTTCTCTCTCTCTGACCCTCCGCTGCTCACACTGTCTCTCTCTGACTCTCAAAAATAAATAAAAAACATTAAAAAATTTTTTAAATGCTTAAAATGAAAACTATATGTATATATTTTATCACCATAAATTTTTTTTAATGTTTTATTTATTTCTAGGAGAGAGAGAGAGAGACAGCGTGAGCAGGGGAGGGTCAGAGAGAGGGAGTCACAGACTCTGAAACAGGCTCCAGGCTCTAAGCTGGCAGTCAGCACAGAGCCCGACGCGGGGCTCGAACCCACGAACGGTGAGACCATGACCCAAGCGAAAGTCGATCGCTTAACCGACTAAGCCACCCAGGCACCCCATATCACCATAAATTTTTTAAAATTTAAAAACAGCAATAACAAAATAAGGCCCAGGGAAGTCTTCTCTTTTTTTTTTTTTAATTTTTAAAAAATGTTTTATTTATTTCTGAGAGAGAGAGAGAGAGATAATGTGAGCAGGGGAGGGTCAGAGAGAGAAGGAGACACAGAATCTGAAACAGGCTCCAGGTTCTGAGCTGGCTGTCAGCACACAGCCTGACGTGGGGCTCGAACCCACGAACCACAAGATCATGACCTGAGCCGAAGTCGGACGCTCAACCAACTGAACCACCCAGGCACCCCAAGTCTTTATCAGAGAACTGAGACTGAGAGAAAATGTTTGAAACCATAGCTGTCTGCTGAAGGAAGGCATCCAGGTTCCAAAGAAATCTCTCCTCTCTGGTTGTGTGTGTGCTTCAGGAGTAGACAGTGAGGGTTACATATGGTCTGAGGAGGAGCTCTCAGGAGTTTACGCACCGATGCTTCCCTCTGGGTTAGGACCTGTTGGGTGTTGTGATCACAAAGCTATGCCTGCCAATCCTGCTTTGAAGGGGGACATTTCTCTACACAAGAGACCTTTTTTCCAGGAGCTGTCCCATGTTGGGAATTCTGGGTTTGCCCTTCCTTCATATGTGCTATTAAAAAGGCTTCAGTAAATCTGCACTGGGTGGCTGGCTGATTGAATGATGGGTAGGTTACCATGACTGAACGAAGGGATGCAGATAGCTCTTGCAGCAGCCCTCACTGTGTTTTCAGAAATTCTCACCTGAGAATCAGAAGACTTTTCTCCTCCTTGTAGGAGCCCTATGCCTTTGAATCCTGCTCCACATGTGTGGAAGGGGAATGCGTGAGTGTGAAGATGGATGCCTGGTTTGGGTTTTGAGAGGTTCCTATCATCCCTCAAAGGCCTGCTGACCTGCCCAGTGCCATGCTAATGTTGGTCTTGGCATTGGTGGGCCAACAATTTCAGATCCTCAGCAACAATTCAGGACCCTGTAGGTCAACCTGTAGGTCAGCCATTAAGGAAGTGACTGGTGACATGCAGGCAGAGGCCGAGTGCCTCTGCTGGATAGGTAACCAGGTGAGTGCAGGTGGTTCACACTCTCTGTACTATCTAAAATGGGCACATTCTAAGTTAATAACCTCTCATTTTAAATATTCACTTTCTTTTTAAAAAGGTAATGTGTGGGGCGCCTGGGTGGCTTAGTCGGTTAAGCGTCCGACTTTCGCTTGGGTCATGATCTCGCGGTTCGTGGGTTCGAACCCCGCGTCGGGCTCTGTGCTGACTGCCAGCTCAGAGCCTGGAGCCTGTTTCAGTCTGTGACTCCCTCTCTCTCTGACCCTCCCCTGCTCACGCTGTCTCTCTCTCTCTCTCCTAAAAATAAATAAAACATTAAAAAAAAAAAAAGGTAATGTGCTTATCTGAGCTAGTGAATCAGAACAAAAACGAGCGAAGAAAAATAGTCTTGCTACAGCCTTTCTGTCAGCCAGGTGTGCATTCCTCCTCTCTCTCCATCTCTCTCCATGCCCGTAAAAACATAAGTGCATGTGCAGAGGTTTTTGTTTTTACTGCTTTTACAAAATTGGGATCATTCTCAATAGTATACTTTTCTCACCTTGGTTGGAAAGTGTTGGTTCTGGTGAATTAAAAAGTTTAGTATTTACGCAAGTCTATATATGAAACTAAAACATTACATTTAAGACTGAAATTCTATTTGACCTTTCTTTGTTCCCTACCTCCTTAAAGTTAACATTATTAGTTCTTTTATTGTGCATTTACAAGCGTGTCTATGTACCTATAGAAACTAGGTGGTATTTTGTTAAAAAAAAGATTTTTTTAAAAAAATAAATGGGATCCTAGTGTTGGGGGAAAAAAAGAGAAGGAGGCTGGTGATAAGAACTCGTTTTGAATAAATAAATTTGATAGTTAATTTTGGGGTCCTTAAGCATATATTCCATCAGGTGAGCAGACCAACCACCAATGTACCAACACCCTTGAAAAAGGACTCAGAGTATATACAAAATGAATGGAATTTGTGAGGATTATTTTCAATGGCTTTGCAAAGTTAACCTAGACAGAATAACAAAAACTGCTGTCCTCAGGGAAAAGTAGAAGCCTGAAAACTTTAAAAAGGTGAGAGAGATTAGTATATTTTAAAATATATAACCATGAAAAATTAGGAACAGCTTATAAAGAGCTTTCTGACATTGAGAAACCTGCTCTGCTTTATTTTCGCCCCCGCAGACTTTGCCACATACAAACCTATGAGCCCTCTTGGGGAAGTCTCCGAAGTGGGTCTGAATGACAACAAGAGCAAGAAGGAAAATAATGACACTAAATATCATGAGATTTGGGGCAAAGTTTCTAGCTGCATATCTTTTAATGGGAAATATTTACTGCTCAAGACATCTAGGGTAATCACAATTTTCCAGAAATGATTGTAGGGGTTAGGATTTCCCTTCCCAAGACTAGGTGTTCTAGAGTATAATTTTAAAATTTCCATTGAGTCTATATCATTTATTAACTGTATTTATAGACTGCTTTAGGTACTTACAGAGAAAAATATGTCAATCCTCCACTGCTGATATTAACATGCCTTTTGTACTCCACTTGAGATGAAATTCTACAGCAGGTGTTTTCCAAGGTCCCGCGTGAGGCACCATTTGATAAAACAAGAACAGAAGTCAAATCAATTACAAAGAGAGACACAGGAGAAGGCAAGTGTATGTTTCTCAAATTATAAGTGCACATATTTCTATGGGCCTATGTATTGAATTATCTACACAGCATTCTCATTTTATTTATTTAAAAAAAAATTTTTTTAATGTTTTTTATTTATTTCTAGGAGAGAGAGAGAGACAGCGTGAGCAGGGGAGGGTCAGAGAGAGAGGGAGTGACAGACTCTGAAACAGGCTCCAGGCTCTGAGCTGGCAGTCAGCACAGAGCCCGACGCGGAGCTCGAACCCATGAACCGCGAGATCATGACTAAAGCGAAAGTCGGACGCTTAACCGACTAAGCCACCCAGGCGCCCCACAGCATTCTCATTTTAGTTATTTGTTAAATAGCTACCTGTGCGGCATAGACAAATTGAGATATGAAGAAAAGAATTGTCTGAAGACCTCCCTATCACCTTCAAGTCTAGGGTCAAGTCTATGGTCTAAAATGTATCTATTCTTCTGTTTTCGGGGGAGGGGATCCTTGAAATTCATGTGTCGAGCAGCTTCTTCCTTTCTGGAGAGTGTTCAGAGGACAGTCAGTTCAGAGGAATTACAATTGGTGTTTACTGTTCCTGACCACAGGAGCCCTGAGTAATGTAATAACTTTGTACTGAACACACTTTATAGTTCCACGTGCATGACCTGGTTTGATACTTTGCTTAGCCCTTGGAGAGAGCTGGTGGAGTCATTAGTATACCATTCAATGGGTAAGACCCAGGCTAAAGAAGTATTTGCCCTAGGCACACCAGTAGAAATAACAATAATGAAAAATACACTCTTCTGCAAAGCAACTTCACATTATTATTTTTTAGGTAGCAGTTTGAGAATTAAGACAATTATTTGATCATAGATCACAAGGAGAGAATTTTATATCAGACTTGCCTACAGGCAACATTTGTGTACTAGCAGTACACAAAAAGTGCCCTGGGCAGCAGAGAAATAAGCACTGTGTGGGAATTTTGCATACAGATGTGGATTCCAGTTCCCAAGGTTTGTTTCCCATAGCATCTGCCTGGGCTCCAGCCTCTGCAGTCAGCAGCTAGCTGATGCCTCTCTGTATTGATATATAAACTTTCAAGTATACATTCTCAGTGTAATTGAATTCTATATTTGCACTTCAACAAAACGTGGACCCAAAGTGCTCATAATGTGTGCTGATACAAATTTTCTTTTTAATTTGCCCCCCATAGATTTCATCAAAGGAGCGAGTGTTGCTGGTTATTCTACTAAACTAGGATTTCTCCCTGGCAGCATGGATGGAATGTCCACTAATGGTAAATGCAAATGGATCTCATTGGAGTTGAGGTTAATAAGTAATACCCCTTCTTCCTTTAGCTGAGTTTAGAACCAAATGGGAGACTGAGCTAAGGATCCTGCTGATGGAGCGCAGACTATCTTCTCAAGAAAACTTGGCTGGTTAACATAGGTGCTTCACTTCGAATTAGGATGAGTACCTAAGTCACTGGTGAGGTTTACGATGCCCATGGTTTCCCCATAACTCCACCCTGAGAGAGTTTGTTCCTATAACATTCACAGCATAGAGGAGAAGATAAGAAAGTTTGCTCTCCACAGGCAGACAGATGCCAGAGAGGGAGAGGGAGAGAGAGAGCGCGCGTGAGAGAGAGAGAGAGAGAGGAGATGGCTGTAGGAACCTCAATACTACTCCCAAACTTAACAACAAAGTCCCTTTCTCCTCCTGAGAGGTGGGGGCTGGTGAGGGACTGAGCACATTCCTGAAGTGATACCCCAGAGGAGTTCTCTCCACTCCCCAGAGGAGTGTGGGAAAATGCTCCCCTTCACCTGATGAGCAAAGGCTCATCTCACAGACCCAGTTATGGTGGAAGCAGACTGGCTCCCAAGACAGGATGAAGAACTATCATCTCATGAAGCATTTATTCCCCATGCAGGTAAAGATTTAAGAGGAAAAACAGGCTAACTATGTCACTGTCCAAACTGGCAAATATGTGGTCTTTCCCAGGCATAGGAATATGAACTAGGTCAGTGGTTCTCAGCCCTGACCACATATCAACCATAGAGAGGAGGATGAGACATGGGAAGAGATTATAAACCCTTATTTCTGGAACTCACCAGTAGTTTCTAAAAGTGGAGTCCAGGGTTCTGCACATTTTTGCATCATTTTCTCAATGACTTGCCTACAGGCAGCATTTGAAACCATTGACCTAGATGGGTTTTGGAGATTAACTTACCAGAGAATTCTCTTTATTTTTTTAAAAAAAGTGTATTTATTTATTTGAGAGAGTGGAGGTGGGAGGGGCAGAGAGAGAGTGATAGAATCCCAGGCAGGCTCCACAGTCAGTGGAGCCTGATGTAGGGCTCGAACTCACGAAGTATGAGATGTGACCTGAGCTGAAATCAAGAGTCAGATGAGCCACTAACTGAGCCATCCAAGTGTCCCCACAGAATTCTCTTTAAAATGAATACTTATAATATTCCTGATTATATTGTTGTGCCCGATTCGCGAGTCCCCAGAGACCACCAAGGAGCTGACACTGATGCAAATACAAAAGGGTCTTTATTACAAGCTTGGGCAGGGGCTCACCCGCCTACCAGTGTAGTGGCAGAAGGGTAAGCCCCGAACAATAGTGAGCAGGGTGTTTATGGGGTAAAGGGCGGGGGTGTTACAGTGCACACGTTGTGCGTATAGCATCATCACATAAGCACCAATTACAATTGTACAGCACCCATGGTAACAGCTTTGACGATTCAGTATCTGTGAGGTGTTCATTACTTTTGGTGAGACCCAATCATGACTTTTGAGGATCCTTTGAAAATGACCAGTTATGAGGTGAGTTCAAAGGGCCCACGTGGGGTTCAGGCCAGCGGTAAGAAATTGGCTAATTTGTACAGAATAACTCTCTACAGTTCCCAGCCTTGACTCAGGCCACAGGAATGTTTTTTTGACTAGCTGATCTGAGGGCAGTCCGAGGGTGGCTTTAGCCTTGAGCAATCTGAGGAACTGGGGCTATGTGCAGCGCGAGGTTGCTCTTAATGGAGGCCTTAATCTCAAAATGATGTTACTTAGGCTCTTCAATATAATATAATACTTATCTGTCCTATACATTCCTTTCTGTTAATTTTGTGATAATCACAAATTAAACATAGCTAAGCATCTCTTTGGTACCTCGGTCTACACTGGGAGAAGTGAGAGGCTGACTTTATACTGAGAACCACACATGGGCTACAATGATTTCATCAATACAGTCCACATCATGCCATCTTTCACTAAAAATGGCTACATCATTTATTAAAAAGTGCACCTTGGTTCCAGTGATCTGAGATACCCTCTTTATCTTATACTAAATTCCCATATATCCTAAGTCTATTCCTGGACTTATTATCCGAACCACTGGCTTCTGTACACAACAGTACAACACTGTTTTCACTCCAGAGGCTAGAATGGTATGTTTTAATGCCTTATGGGACTAGTCCCTATTTTGTAGTTTTTGTTTTTTCAGTATTTTCCTGGTGACTTTTACATGTTTGTTTTTCACATGAACTTTCCTACCAACTTGTGTAACTTCATTGGAAGCCTGTTGTTATTTTTATTGGCATTGCATTACATTTATACTATTATATTCACTTTGGAAAAACTGATGATAAGTCATTCTGTGCTGGAAATGGGGATGTCTTTCCATTTCTTCAAGTTACTTTTGGCTCTTTCAGTGTGTGATTTTTCTCCCTTAGAGGAGCTTGACTCAGTGCTTGGCCACCTTCTAAGTATAACATGGATTTATTTTCCTGTATCTTTTCAGGCCCCCAAAGTGTACAGAGGCCAGTCTAAACTAAGTTTGGAGGCCATTCCTTTTTTTTTTTTTTAAGTTATTTATTTATTTTGAGAGAGAGAGAGCGAGCACAAGTAGGGATGAGGTACAGAGAGGAGAAGGAGAGAGAGAGAGACAGAGAGACAGAGAGAATCCCAAGCAGGTTCCGCACTGTCAGCACTGAGCCTGACCCGGGGCTCAAACCCACAAACCATGAGATCATGACCTGGGCAGAAACCAAGAGTCGGATGCCCAACCGACTGAGCAACCCACATGCCCCTCCTTTTTTTTTTTTTTTATGTATATATACACAAGGAATCACATTACAGATTGATCATTACATTCATCTGGATAATCCATGATGTTGGGTTTCTAGGAGCCGCAAATTAGAAGAAATATGTAGATTAGAAAACTTCCCTTGGGACTATAATGTCAGATTGAATAATTTGAATTTACTGTTTTTTGTAGGTCAAAAATGGTCAAATATTGGGGTACCTGGGTGGCTTGGTTGAGTGTCCGATTCTTGGTTTTGACTCGGGTCATGATCTCACAGTTTGTGAGTTTGAGTTTGAACCCCACATTAGACTCTGCACTGACAGCATGGGGCCTGCTTAGAATTCTCTTTCTCCCTTTCTCTCTGCCTCTCTCTCTCTTGAAATAAAATCAACTTTAAAAAATATTTTTAAAAAGTGGCCAAATATCTCCAATTTCATATGGTTCAACATCAACCAATTTCATATGGTCTCTGCTTAATGGTGTGGGTGGGTCGTATATCCAAGTCCAGGCTTCCTGCAGAGTGTAGATGCCTTTGTAAGGGTGTTACTTCTCTCTATCCACAAAACTGGAGGCAGCTGATTAAAATCCTTATGCTTATGTGGACATAAGCAAATGCTTCCTTTGTTCAGCTGTCTTCCTTGGAATTTCATTTCTTACTGTGGTTTCAAAACAGGTCTTCAAATTCTTTGATAGCCTCCCCTTTGAAAGGTGGAGCTTAATCCCCTACCCCTTGTGGGTGGGTGGGCTGGACTTAATGACTTGCTTCTAATGAATAGAATGTGACAGAAATGATAGTGTGCTACTTTATAGATTAGATCATAAAATACATTGTGGTTTCTGCCCGGCTATCTCTTGAATTGCTCACTCTGGGGAAAGTCAGTTGCCATGTTGTAAGGACGTTCCAGCAGTGTCCACTCACTTAAGGAGGGGCCCTGGTGGTGAAGAACTGAGCCCTCCTGCCTACAGCCAGTGAGGAGGTGAGGCCTTCTGCCAACAGCTGTGATTGAGCCATCTTGGAAGCAGACCCTCTGGTGCCAGTTAGCCTTCAAATGACTGCAATCTTGGCCCACAGATCAGACTTAGCTGGGTGATTGATTCTGGCTTAGAGTCCCTCACGAGGTTGTAGTCAAGAGTCTTCAAGATTCCTTCTCTCACTCAAGACCTAGTTATTGATCTCCTACCCAGTGAGAGGTGCCGTGCCAGGAGTAGAGAGCTGAAAAAGGCATTTGTGTCCTCCAAGTGCTCACTGCTAATAGGAAAGTCGGTGTAATTATCAGCTATAAATATGCTAAAATGGAAAATACTTAAAAAGTGCTTCAGGTTGTATTTGAATGGAACTTTGGGAGGACAAAAGAGAGGCAGATCTGCTAACTAAGGTTTTTGAGTAGAGAGAGTGAATTAAGAAGACACCCAAGAAGGGGCGCCTGTGTGGCTCAGTCAGTTAAAAGCGTCCAACTTCAGCTCAGGTCATGATCTCCTGGTTTGTGGGTTTGAGCCCGGCATCAGGCTCTGTGCTGACAGTTCAGAGCCTGGAGCCTGCTTCCGATTCTGTGTCTCCCACTCGCTCTCTGCCCCTCACCCACTTGTGCTTTGTCTCTCAAAAATAAATAAAAATGTTTAAAGAAAAAAGAGAGAGACCCAAGAAGCCCCTACAGACACAGTGAAGGTCCCACCACACAAGAAAAGGAGGCTGACGAGGCCCCTCTTCAGAGACGAGGAGCTGCTCTGAAGCTTTTCCGCAGGACTAGGAAATCTAGACCACACAAATCTTCCTTAGCAAAAGGGACCATTCCCTTAAAAAATTAACGGTAAGAAAAAGCTGTGTAGGAAGAGGGGTGAGGAAACGATTTTTTTGAGAAGTGAAGTCTTATAAAAAGTGTGCACAGGGGCGCCTGGGTGGCTTAGTCGGTTAAGCGTCCGACTTTCGCTTAGGTCATGATCTCACGGTTCGTGGGTTCGAGCCCCGCGTCGGGCTCTGTGCTGACTGCCAGCTCGGAGCCTGAAGCCTGTTTCAGTCTGTGCCTCCCTCTCTCTCTGACCCTCCCCTGCTCGCGCTGTTTCTCTCTCTCTCTCCTAGAAATAAATAAAACATTAAAAAAAAATTAAAAAAAAAAGTGTGCACAGGTGTGCAGCGAGTTCAGGTTACCATTGATGTTAGCTCTGCTAGAGGGAACCTAGTTCTTGGTTAACAGTGCAACACTAAGGTGCTATTAATAGAACCAATCAAAGTCTCATTTCAATGCTAGTCCCCTGAGGGGGAGGGAGAGAGAGAGAGAGAGAGAGAGAGAGAGAGAGAGAGAGAGAGAGAGAGAGACAGAGAGAGAGACAGAGAGAGACAGAGAGAGACAGAGAGAGGGATAGAGGGAGGGAGAAAAATGATGTAAGACTTCAACTTTTCCCTGAACACAAAGCCAAAATGTCTTGGTTCTGGGCTCATTGAACACAACTTTATCAGGCCCAGGATGTGACTGGTTGGCACTGGGATTGAGTCTGCATCGTGGATATGGGGATTTGTTTAGAGTGCTCTCCCCCCATAATGGGCTGCTGCTTCTCTCATAGTTAATGGGTTTCTACAGTTGAAATGAAGTTTGGAAACTGACTGTATTTGGCAAAACATGGTAATTGTGCTTATTTTGTCCCGCAGAAAAAAAATCCAACAAATGATCAAAATCACAACTCATGTTGATGATAAGTGTAGACAGCGGTTCCTAATTCTGGTTTTTGTTTTTGTGGAACAGAGACAAGGAAAGTAAAAATTTGTGTTTAAGTGATGAGTCTATCTTTTTTACACCTTTATGAAAGAGCAAAAGGCGAATTCAATCCCTTAGTGGACGGACTCTATGTCGTCCAGAGTTTTCTGTGTATCTGTGGTTGTTAATCTCTTGACTCTGATTTCATAGCCTAGCATTTCCAAAGTCAAGTAATTATGACTCATCTTAAGTTGGGAACTTTTTCTCTTTTCTAAGCCAGATTGAATAAGGAACAAATTTCTCTCTTTCCCCAGAAATAATTAAGACCTCAACTGGCTGTTATCACACACCATGCCAGTGCTAACCACATTGCCTCATTCCCACCTCTTTGAGAACTAGGCTTAAGCCTGATTCACCAATCAAAGCTGCCTCTCAGCTTAAAGGCATCTGGGCCCAGGGTCCCCAGCCTTGAAGACTTCTGGGGACACAGGGTTCGTTACTTCTCACTCTCATTCCCTTTTTAATGGCCCTACTTTCTAAATGCTAAACTGTTGGTCTCCATGTCTCTCTGGAGCTCTTACCTATTCGTTCTGCCTTGCTCCTGGAACTTCTCAGAACATCTCCTAGCCCCTTTCCAGGGCCATTCTTGTGTTAGGCAAAGACAGCTCTCCCCATTTCCTAGTCCTCTCCATGCTAAACTCACCCAGGCCCTTTGACAAGGTCTCATATGCAAATGAGTCAAAACTAGCTAGTGGCAGAGTTAGCGTGTTAATATTTCTGAGTTTCAACCCTGCCTGTTTCTACTAAACTGTCCTGTAGCCCCTCTCCCAATAAACGTAGTTCATTCTTCTGTCTTGCTCTTGCAATTTAAGGAACACTTTTGCAACATTTTGTGGTTTATAAACTGTTTCCGTGAACATTAAGCTATCTGTGAGATAGGTCGTCTTATTTCTATCTTATGCTAGTGGGAGACTGGAGTCAGAAGGGCTCAGCAACTGACTGAAAGATTCTCTCAAGGTCCTCAAAGGTGGTCCCTGACCAGCAGCATCAGTGTCACTTTGTGGGGGGGGGGGCGGAGGGGGGGGAACAATGTCTGTGAGAAATGCACATTCTCAGGCCTCCTCAGACCTACTGATTCAGAAACTCAAGGGTGGGACCCAATGATTGGTCTTTTAAGGTCTCCTGGTGATTTGGATGCACACTCATGTGTGAGAACTATGGCGGGTAGGTCACCCAGGAATTTGTTAGATTAAAAAAATAATAACAAAACGCTGATATACATTTGGACTTTTCTCCAAAATCCTTCCTGACTCCTCACTTTGATTCTAGAGGAAGTTATTTTATTTATTTTTGAGAGAGAGAGAAAGAGAGGATGAGCCTGGAAAAGGGGCAGAGGGAGAGAGAGAATTCGGAGCAGGCTCCACACCCAGTGTGGAGACTGATGTGGGACTTGATCCTATAATCCTGGGATCATGACCTGGGTCAAAATCAAGAGTCGGGCACTGAACTGACTGGGCCCCTAGAGGAAGTTGTTTTTATCATAAAAGTAGAACTAATCAGGGGAGCCTGGCTGGCTCAGTAGTAAAGCATGAAGCCCTTGATATCAGGGTTATGAGTTTGAGCCCCACGTTGAGCATAGAGATTACTTAAAAATAAAATCTTAGGAGGGCAGTTGGGTAGCTCAGTCAGTTGAGCATCCAACTCTTGATTTTGGCTCAGGTCATGATCCCAGGGTTGTGGTATTGACCCCTGTGATGCGCTCTCTGCTGAGCATGAAGCCTCTTAAGATTTTCTTTCTTTCTGTCCCTCTTCCCTGCTTGCATTCTCTCTCTATAAGATAAAATAAAATAAAATAAAATAAAATAAAATAAAATAAAATAAAACTTGCCACCTGGGTGTCTCAGTCAGTTAAGTGTCTGACTCTTGATCTCAACTCAGGTCTTGATCTCAGGGTCATGAGTTCAAGCCCCATGCTGGGCTCCATTCCATGCTGGGTTTGAAACCTACTTTAAAAAAATAAGAAATAAAATCTTTTTAAAACTTAAAAAGAATTTTTTTTAACATTTATTTATTTTTGAGAGTCAGAGAGAGACAGGGCATGAGCAGGGGAGGGGCAGAGAGACACAGAATCTGAAGGAGGCTCCAGGCTCTGAGCTGCCAGCACAGAGCCCGATGCGTGGCTTGAACTATGAACTGCAAGATCATGACCTGAGCCAAAGTCACTGGTTAACCATATGAGCCACCCAGGCGCCCCAAAAATAAATCTTAAAAAAATAGAACTAGGGGCACCTGGGTGGCTCAGTTGGTTAAGCGCCTAACTTTAGCTCGGGTCATGATCTCGTGGTTTATGAGTTCAGGCCCTGCGTTGGGCTCTGTGCTGACAGCTGGGAGCCTGGAACCTGCTTCGGATTCTGTATCTCCCTTTCTCTCTGCTCCTCCCCTGCTCACAGTCTGTCTGTCTCTCTCAAAACTATATAAACATTAAAAAATTAAAAAAAAAATAGAACTAATCATGGGCCAATGGCTGTTTCTAGATTAACACATTTTGTTTTTTGTCCTTCTGTAGGTCACATTTCAGAGAAGAGGGGAAAAAAATCCTCTATATTCAATAGGGATATAAATGAGCAACTTGCTGCTGAAGATAAAGAAACACTTCAAGAAGCAGTTGGGACAGGTAATAATCTATATCGTGTAAGCTAAATAGGATTATTTAAGTACAGATAACTTCAGAATGCATCTGTTTGCTTTTCATGGTATTTTAACAGAGTAGATGTCAGCATTTTACCACCGTTGCAAAAAGATGCTGCTTTTATGTTGCTTCTACACAGCCAGGGTCATTTGTAACATGGGCATCATCTTCTGAGTCTCTGTCATTACTGCACACAGAGGCTTTCTAACAAGCAGGAGGAATGAAATCCAATTATGAACCTCGTCCCTGATCTTCAGCCTTGGATGACCTAAGCCTGGATGCATTCAGTACAGGTAGAAACTTGCCTGTCATGACAATCGCAGGTACCAAGCTCAGTACACTCCAGGAAGTTGTTGTTGTAGACTATGGGTCTAAAGTTCTCTCTTGTCTTAGCAGGAGAGTGGGATGCAGGATTAAAAAATAGGAGAGAGAGATGGCTAATGTCCGGGAAAAGAGAAGAGCTGGAATAATGCTCCTTGTCCCATGTTTATTAAGATCAGATGGCTTACAAACGTGTTCACAGTTAGTTTCTTTGTCTCTTTGTTTCTTTAAGGCAAGTAGATAAGTTGTTGAGTTTAGTAACGCACAGAGGAGGTGCTGAGGTAAGCCACCAATGAGGACTTGGCATATGAAACCAATGTTCTTGTTCCATTTGGAAGGGTGGGTTAAGATTGGCTCCTCCCATGAACTCAGTGTCATTATTGCTAATAGGAATATCCTGGTCTAGGAGTGCTGTTAAATATAGGTGGGTTAAGGAGATGAGCCCAATATGAATATTGAGCTTGGCTCGGATAAATGAGGGCAAGGAGTATAATCAGGGTTACCTGTATCAGATTTCTGTCAATGATGGAAATCATGGCCATCAGATGTGAATTAGGGGTATATGCAATATCGCTATGTTGTAAGAGGATGCCGGCCTGGTTAAACAGGCGTTTAAGGCTTCCCGATGTTATATCAGGAGCAAGTACTTGTGTTTGTGGAGTGGCTTCAGGATGAGGAGTCCATGAGGAGCCTCTTTCTGTCTTGAAGAAGGGGGGCAGTGGCTGCTCACTCAGAGTCATTCTGTGGAAGCCTTTCTTGTTCATTGGAAGAAATCTTAGGAGTCTACCCCATGCCATGGTATGGCTTCACCAACTGAGAGAGGTTCCACAGAGGTCTGGAATCTGAAAGAACATAACTATATCCTCGACCCCAGGTGAGAAGTTTAATGGGCCCAGACCATGTGAGCCCCACTTCGGGGGTTTTGTACAGCACCATAGGGTAAGAGGGCTTATCTGTTTTGAAGAATGCCGTTCAGCTGCAGTCAGTTCTTGAGAATCAAGATTTAAAAAGTTAGGAGTGATCATAGCATGGATCGAAGAGAAGTTGAGGTTATAATGTAGACGGCCATGGGTATGTTCCCCTTTTTTGTTTTTTTAACATATTTTTTAGTGTGTCATCTGCTCATTTTATAATAGCTTGGCCTTGTGGGTTACAAGGAATACCTGTAATATGTCAGGTATTCCATAAGGCACAGAAAGTCACGAAATGAAGAGGAGCCATAGGCTGGGCCATTATCCATCTTAATTGTGGGGGGGAGGCCCCAGGCTGTAATAGCATGTAGAAGATGCTGAATGACCGCTTTAGTGTTCTCTTTTGCATGAGCTGAGGCAAAGATAACACCTGAGTAAGTATCTATAGATGTATGGATATAGCTATGTTTACTAAATGCAGGGTAAACTGTAATATCAGTTTGCCAAATTTCATTAGGCCTGAGGTCCTGGGGGTTTGTTCCTGCTGGGAAGGAAACAGTAATTGGCACTCTGAGCCACAGGGAATTATTTGTTTGGCCTCATTCACAGTAAGGTTAAATTGTTTGCTTAGAGCTTGGCAGTTTTGATGGTAAAGATTATGGGAGGTTTTGGCTTCAGAAAGAGGTCAACATTCTTGAGAAACAATGTCGTCAACTGAGGCATTACTTTCAACAATGGGCCCAGGGAGAAACGTAGGGGAGCCAATGTGAATGAAACAAAACAGGGAGGTGGAGATTAGAGCTAATTGAATACTTTGGAGGAGAATAGTAAAGGCAGGGTCTGGAGAGAGGCGAAGAATATGAAAAGGGAAAATTTCCATTAAATGCACTGCATTTTGAGAATCAGAAACCTTGTTTAAAGGCCAGGAGAAAGTTCCTATCGCTAATAATATGCCTCGTACTTTTAAATGCTGATGGAGCCTCATCCAGTGTAAGAAATATGTTTCCAGTTTTCCCCAACTCTCCAAAGGTGGGAAGCCTTGTGCGTTTTCCTGAGGCATCAGTAAACACCGCAAGGGCATTCTTTTTGTTTGTTTGTTTGTTTTTTACCATTGTAACCACTTTTATGTACACAGCTTAGTGGCATTAAGTATATTCACAATGTTGTGTACGTATCATCACTATATTTCCAGAACTTTTCATCATCCCAAACAGAAACTCTGTGCCATTCCCATTCTCTGCATCTCAACCCCTAGCAATCACTGCTCTGCCTCCTGTCTCTATGAATCTGTCCATCCTGGGTACCTCATCTAAGAAGAATCCTATAGCATTTGTTCTTTTGTGACTGGTATCTTTCTTTCTTCCTTCCTTCCTTCCTTTCTTTCTTTCTTTTTTTTTTTTACAGATAGTTTATTGTCAAGTTGGTTTCCATATAACACCCAGTGCTCATCCCCACAAGTGCCCTCCTCCATGCCC
>NW_024080698.1:3029087-3128127 GCF_003009895.1 Hyaena hyaena
GGTATCTCAGTGTGGTTTTGATTTGTATTTCCCTGATGAGGAGGGATGCTGAGCATCGTTTCATGTGTCTGTTGGCCATCTGGATGTCCTCTTTGGAGAAGTGTCTGTTCATATCTTCTGCCCATTTCTTCACTGGGTTGTTTGTTTTTCGGGTGTGGAGTTTGGTGAGTTCCTTATAGATTCTGGATATTAATCCTTTGTCTGATATGTCATTTGCAACTATCTTTTCCCATTCCGTTAGTTGCCTATTAGTTTTGTGGATTGTTTCCTTTGCCGTGTAGAAGCTTTTAATCTTGATGAGGTCCCAATAGTTTATTTTTGCTCTTGATTCCCTTGCTTTTGGGGCTGTGCCAAGTAAGAAGTTGTTGAGGTGAAGGTCAAGGAGGTTGTTTCCTGCTTTCTCCTCTAGGGTTCTGATTGTTTCCTGTCTCACGTTCAGGTCCTTTATCCATTTGAGTTTATTTTTGTGAATGGTGTGAGAAATCGATCTAGTTTCATTCTTCTGCATGCTGCTGTCCAGTTTTCCCAGCACCATCTGTTAAAGAGGCTGTCTTTTTCCTATTGGATATCCTTTCCTGCTTTGTCAAAGATTAGTTGGCTGTATACCTTTGGGTCCAGCTCTGAGTTCTCAATTCTATTCCATTGGTCTATGTGTGTGTTTTTGTGCCAATACCATACTGTCTTGATGATGACAGCTTTGTAGTAGAGACTAAAGTCTGGGATGGTGATACCTCCTGTTTTGGTTTTATTCTTCAGTATTACTTTGGCTATTCGGGGTCATTTGATGTTCCATACAAATTTGAGGATAGTTTGTTCTAGTTTTGAGATGTATGCTGGTGCAATTTTGATTGGAATTGCATTGAATGTGTAGATTGCTTTGGGTAGTAATGACATTTTAACTATATTTGTTCTTCTGATCCATGAACATGGAATGTTTTTCCATTTCTTTGTGTCTTCTTCAATTTCCTTCCTAAGTTTTCTATAGTTTTCATCATAAAGATCTCTTATATCCTTGGTTAGGTTTATTCCGAGGTATTTTATGGTTTTTTTGTGCAATTGTGAATGGGATCAGTTTCTTGATTTCTCTTTGTTGCTTCGTTATTGGTGTATAAAAATGCAACCGATTTCTGTACGTTGATTTTGTACCCTGCAACTTGGCTGAATTCTTAGATCAGTTCTAGTAGGCTTCTGGTAGAGTCTGTCGGGTTTTCTATGTAGAGTATCATGTCGTCTGTGAAAAGTGAAAGTTTGACTTCCTCTTTGCCAATTCTGATGCCTTTGATTTCCTTTTGTTGTCTGATGGCTGATGCTAGGACTTCCAGCATTATGTTAAACAACAGTGGTGAGAGTGGACATCCCTGTCGTGTTCCTGATCTCAGGGGGAGAGCTCTCAGTTTTTCCCCTTTGAGGATGATGTTAGTTGAAGGCTTCTCATAGATGGCTTTGATGATGTTTAAGTAGGTTCCTTCTATCCCGACTTTGTATTGGGAGCCTTTGCACCCGTTCCTATCTTGGGCCTTTGCCCATCCCTCTCTATCTTTGGGGTTCAGCACCCCCTATTCTTGGGGTGCCTTGGCACCACCCTATGCTTGGGGTGTGTTTACACCATCCTATCCTCAGTGTGCCAATCATGTACCCAAACTCAGATGAAAGCATCCTATGGCTTTTTATTTCTCTCTGCCATGTTAACCCATTGGTATAAGCCCGGGGAGTTCCTAAGCCTTTGCCCCACAAGTTGTTACTTTCTAACTCAAAGAAATTAAATGTTAACTTATTCCAGCAGAGCCCTTAGAGTTGCTTGGTGTTGCTGCCTCTTGCTGTAGCATACATGGAACTGGGAAATTGGACATTTCCAATTTTCTCCCCATAACCCAAGATGGCCCTTGACCAGCATCTCCCAGTCTTCATTGCTGGGCCCCCCTCATCAGTTCTCCACACCAAAACTATCCTGGTCCTGTCATGGAGCCTCTCTGCCCCATTTCCCCGATTCCATTTTTGGTCACATTACAAATAGAGTGAAAGAAGCTATGGGGGGAGGGGTCCCTGATGTCACTGTGGTCTCTAGCTATGATTGCCTTGTGCTTCCAAGCCCACACTCGGTGGCATTTTAAATCTACCCTCAAGATTTCTGCAAGTCCCTAGAGGCCATAAGAGTTCAAGATCATCTCTGGGATCATGTTTACTTTGTACTTGAGATTCCCTCAAACCTAAATACACGAGATGGATTATATATATGGGAGAACTTTCTGAAAGTGGGAGGGCAGCGTGATGGGGGGAAGGGGGCAACTTCAAACTGAATATTTGACTCCATTGTTCTTAGCAGCCATTGCAGTGGAACTTTCCACCCTTTCCATCTGACCTCTCCTCTGTTCTTCTCACCTCCCGAAATCTGTGCTTTGTCATCCCTTCTTTTTGGTTGCTTTGCTGCTTGCCAGCTCATACGCTCATCATCTCGCCTCCACCACCAAATAGCATCTCGTGTCACCGGCAAGCAGCTTATGAGTGTATTTTCCTAAACAAAGCCAGTTTCTTCCCCAAGGGGAAGAAGCTTCTGGAGCCAGCAGCTAAGTTCTAAGGTTCTCATTTCTGCAAATAGCAGAACTAACAGGTTGTCCCTGCAGTTCTATATGGGGTTGTCCCTTTCTGTTTACTCTGCCATGTGTCTTTTCATTTAGCTACTCAAAATACGGATGTACCATGTGCGCAGCTTCTGGACTTCCTCCAGAGGAACATCATCACTGCAGCTGCCTCGGTCGTGGGAATCCTCATGGTCACAGTGTTGTTGCTGCTGGTGCTGACTGTATGCATCAGGAGGAAAAGGCCATTGTGAGTGGCTCTTCACTCCTGCCTTCCTTTGAAGAACTCATGAGTATTTGCACTGAGGTTGCCCCAGAGCTTCCTGCTGATCCTGGAGTTAGGAGAAAAGCAAGGACTCCTACACCTTCTTGTATATTCATAGAATATAGACGACCTAGGCTATCAGTTTTTAACACTGCCTTGGTGGCTCTGATGTAGAGCCAGGTGTTGGATTCCTGCCTTGGACCATGCTTGTCTCTAAAGACTGCTGTAGGTTAGGCCACACCTACTGAGGAAATGGTACAGTCTCTGGCTGAAAGACTGGAAAATAGGCTATGAGGGCGGGGAGGGATGAGGCCATGGAGGAAATGAGCACAGGTTGATACTTGGCTTGTTACACTGGTTGTTAGACTGCTGAAAGATCCCTCTATTGGCTGGTAAACAGCACCTTCCCGGAACCTTCCACAGACTTTCCCGTCTTCCCCATGATCCTGCAAATGAAGGGTTAATGCCTAGCCCAGCAGTGGCCCTCCAGGCCTCCACTCTGATGGCGGCCACTTTTACTAGTCAGTGGCTGTCTGTACCACTTGTTAAATTTGTCTATTATCTCTTGGATGAGAGGGTTCCAGCACAGTGGCCATAACCATGAGGAGGTATGAGAAAGTAAATGGCTTACAAGATTATGCACTTTCAGTAATTGCATCTTGAAATTTTGTGTGACCATCTGCATCCTTCTAGACACCCTTCTTAATCACAGAGAAAAGGAGCTTCAAGGCCCCTGAGGTCCTGCCTAACACTGCGTTGTGTGCACAGCTTGACCACAGAGAAAGGGGGCTGTGGCATTCTGTGGGGGGTGAAGTTTCCATCCCTCTGCCCACTCCTCCCCCACAACTCTGAGGCTACGGTACTTAAATTTACCCACAAGAGTGACATTACTTTCCCTCAAGGATTCTTTTAAGTAATTTATTTATTTTGAGAGAGAAAGAGAACACGAGTTGGGTAAGGGCAGAGAGGGAGAGGGAGAGAGAATGCCAAGCAGGCTCTGTGCTATCAGCCCAGAACCTGATATAGGGTTTGAACTCACAAACCATGAGATCATGACCTGAGCTGAAATCAAGAGTCAGAGGCTTTAACCACCTGAACCACTCAGGTGTCCCCTTAAAGGGGTTCTTTTTTTAAAATTTTATTTCATTTTATTTACTTATTTATTTACATTTATTTATTTTTGAGAGACTGGGAAAAACAGAGCACAAGTGGGGGAGGGGCAGAGAGAGAGGGAAACACAGAATCTGAAGCAGGCTCCAGGCTCCGAGCTGTCAGCACAGAGCCCGATGTGGGGCTCAAACCCATGAACTGTGAGATCATGACCTGAGCTGAAGTCGGCACTTAACCAACTGAGCCACCCAGGCACCCCAAAGGGGTTCTCTTTAAACCCAACATTCCTGGGACTGGTAAACCATTTAGGCCAGCCACTGTCATCTCACATCCAGCTTTCTCCCCTGAGACAGGAATGGGTCCTCTGAAGTGAAAGGGGAGCAGGGGAGGGGCAGACAGAAAGGGAGAGAGAGAGTCCCAAGCAGGCTCTGCACTGTCAGCACAGAGCCCAATGTGAGGCTTGATCTCATGAACCCTGAGATTATGACCTGAGCTGAAATCAGAAGTCAGATGCTTAATCAACTGAGCCACCCAGGTGCCCCAAGCCTTTCTGATGGGAAGTAGAATCCCCACTCCTCAGAAACACCAACCTTTATCACCGCCCAGTGAGTAGACAGTAGGAATTCCTATTCACATAATTGTGCAATAAGGTTTTGTGTATTTTATTTCAGGTATCCTCCAGCAAACATGACATATAACATTTTTATGCTGAATGGGAAGACATGGTGGCAAAAGTATCAAGAAAAGAGCCCCAGAAAACAAGAGGGAAAACAAAAACAGTTGAAGTTCAAGTCCTGTGTCTAAGCCAGGCGGTGGGGCCAGCCAAACCAGGACTTAACGCTGTGATGCCAGGCAGTTTTCAATCCAAACACCATGGAGAGGCTTTTGGATTTCTGGCTGTGAGGTTTGCTCTGCAAAATGTTTACCTTCCCATCTCGATCTTGAATGGACCAAGAAGCAAATGTTCACCATAGGACGCTTATCGCGTGGTACGGCACTGATGGCTAGTGCAGGAGACTTAGCACATTTGCCCAAAGACAAACCCTTTCAGACTATGGATGGATTTAGTTATTAAAGAATTGATTCTCTGATTCAGCCATTCATTGAACAGATATTAATTGAAGACCTAATACATAGCCAAAATACATGAGGCAAGCAAAGACATTGGAAGCAGGCCAGTCTTCAGCAGTTTCTGAGGAAGGGGCAGGCAGTTGGGTGGATTGAGACCTCTATGTTCTGGTTGCTACAGGGTCCAGAGGGGAGGGCGGGGGGGGGGGAGGGGCTGGTGTGGCAGGAGCCAGGCTGCCAGTGTAGCTGAGGCAACCTACGCTGGCAGGTGGGGTCAGGAGAGTGGGGTTGCCATCTGGGATGCAGCCGGCTGGAAGCTGGAGGCTGCAGCCACACCTCAACCCTCTGCATCCCAGCCCAAGCAGCTGCACACCCTCTGCAGCCCCCATGGGGACTGCAGTGGGGGTGGTGGGGGTGGTGGTCGCAGCGGCAGGGAGAGGACACCAGAGAGGCGGTGGTGGTCTGAGAGTGCTGTGGACTCAGCAGAGCGTCCCTGGCCCGGAGGGGCCCAGCTGCAAGAAGTCTGGGTGTGTGCGTGTGTTAGCTGGGGAGTGAAGGCGTTTTAGGGTGCAGGTCGCCTCAGGAGCACCATGGGCACATACCAGGAGGGGCCGCAGACCTAGGGCAACCAGAGCAGTGAAGAATACCGGGCATGGACTAAAGGCTGCAGGCACGGCCTCTGCGAACTGAGAAGGCCCCAGCCATGAGGCTGCTGCTGGCTGGTACTGGTGGCTCTTGCTCAAACACTTAGAGTTTCCTAGGTGCAGGATGAGACTTGCCTTCCCTAGGGCTGGAGAGGACCCAGGTCTCCCCCTGGCTGCTGGCCTCTGCACTTCTTTCCTGGGTCACAAGTCTTCAGCCTGGGACCCTTCCTCCGCCTTAATAAGCTGCACTTAACGGAGAACCTATGGTGACTATAAACTCCTTTAGGGATGATTTTCCTCAGCTTGTTTCAGGAAAAGGAAGGCTCAGACAGGGAAGGAGGTCCCATAGCTAAGGAGGCAGCCTGGGTTCTAATCCAGATCCAGAGTCGGTGCCGTAACCATGGAGTAGCCCACCCCCTTTCACCTCCCCAGCCTCCAGAAAGACCCTTCTGATCTGTTGGGGAGGAATGAGTGGGAAGGACTCTAATCTCCTTTTGGAAGGAGATGGACTGGGTGAAGCATTCCACCGGGGGTGGAGGTGGTTTGGGAAGACCAGGCCTTGTGGGTGGCTCACAACAAGGGCTCCCTCTCTGGTTTTCCCAGCCATCTGGTTTTCCTTGTTTGCTCTCCCAAACAGGGGGAGCCCCCAAAACTTTAAACCATGGGGAATTGGAGGACAGTTCAAGGCCAGGCTGGGTCTGAGTGGGACATTCCTTTGCTCTCCTTTCTCCCCAGTGAAAAAGCAGCCCACTTTCTTCTTGTCCCAGTTGTACTGGGACTGGCCCAGGCCTTGGCCTGGAGGGTGGACCAGGACCAGGGAGTCACTGTGACTCTTTAGGTCCAGGTTAATATCCCTGACAAACCCTACTGGCTTTAGTTCTGGCAAACTCTGGAGACCTTCCACCTTACAACACACTCCAATCCCAAGGGATTTCCCTTTGAGAAGTGTCCTCCTTTTAAAAAACACCCCCCCCCCCACCAGGGGCGCCTGGGTGGCTCAATTAGTTAAGCATCTGATTCTTGATTTTAGCTCAGGTCATGATCTCATGGTTTGTGGGTTCGAGACCCACTTCAGACTCTGTGCTCACAGCATGGAGCCTGCTTGGGATTCTCTCTCTCCCTCTCTCTCTGCTCCTCCCCTGCTCTTGCTCTCTCTCAAAAAGAAAAAACACCAAAAACCAAAAACCAAAAAACAAAACAAAAACACTTAAAAATAAAAAATGCCCCAGACAAAAAAACATGTTATTCTTTCTTTGAACCAACTCCTTCCAAGCTCTGAAAACTTGGACTTGACTTGGATCATTGGCTCTAAGAAGGGACCCTTCTAAACACAGACTGTAAGAGATGCCTGCTCACGTCAGGTTTGGGAGCAGCTGATGGGGCTGTCTGAGGGCACATTGTAGCTCAGATGCCCAAAGGTGGCTGGAGGTCCCGTATGGGCAAGGAGTCCTAGAGCTCTGGAAGCCCTGGACCTGTCTTGTGCTGGCAAGCTAACACCCTCCCAAGCCCCCAACAGTGTCACCGCTGAGCAGGGAGGGAGGGAGGGGATTCACAAGTCCAGACATTTCCCACGCATGGTCCCCTGGGAAGCTGGGCCCAGCTGGACTCCAGTATTGGTCCTGCCTTGACCTTCTCTTAGCCTCCGTTTCCTCAAATTTGCCTTGGGGGTAGGAATTTGCCTCCTTTAGAGCACTGTAGGGGGTTTATTCAACAAGGACCATTTATGGAGCACTTGCTGTATGCCAGGCACTGTGCTGGGTGCTGGGGACACCATGGAGAGCAGGTAGCGCAGCCTTCCTGGCAGTAGGTTGCTGGTGTCCTTTTGAGCTTGGAAGGAGGGAGATGAGGCTGTCAGTGCCTAGGTATACAATAGGCACACCATAAATACCAGATTCTTCCTTGAGCTACTGATAGATTACACCCCCACCCTCATCCCATCCTCATCCCAACCTCTTAGGACCCTAGAACAGAGAGGCAACCCACTTTACTGCTGGCCTCCCACACCCATCTCAGGCTTCCATTTGAGGAACAAGTAAGGGTCAGCCACCTCTAGCTTCTGCCAATGGTTTCCCCATTGCCTGTGGGCCCATTGGGAGCCTTCCTTTTCATTTACCTCTTTGTCGATCAGAGAGGTGTCTCCCTCTGTGTTCTTAGTCTGCTCTCATGCTGGGGACTTCCGCCTTCAGCTCGGTTGTTGGTTTAGCCAACCTAAACCCTGGCTTGGTGAGGGGTGGGCACCTGACAGCACAGGGGATTTCACAGCTGAGACCTGTGGAGGCTCTGGGCTCCCGGAGTAGTAGCCAGCTCTACTAGCTGTGAAATCTCAAGCCTCAGCTTCTTCTTGGCCTCAATTTCTCTATCTGTAAAATGGGGCTAACCTACTTTGTGGGGTTGTTGTGAGCATTACATCTTTGGTGGGGCCAACACACAATGGTGCTTAATAGAAAGGTATAAATGAATCTTAGCTATTATGATTATTCTGTAAAACTTTGGCTCTTTGCCTACCCAGCATCCTTTCTCCCTCCTTCGAGCCATAGCTACTGACTTCTTTTGGGTTCTTCTCCCCTGTCTCAATGTGGTGAGTATGAGGTATGTGACCTTGTCCTAAGCCACTCTCGCATCCCATCCACTGGCTTCAGGGACAGGTTTGAGGATGGACGTGTGATCTCACTCAGCCAATGAGCTGTGTTGGAGTTTTTTGCTGGGTAAATTGAGACAGAGATTCTTTCTCTTCCTCCTCCTTTTTTCAATAAATTGTAGCTATATATATATATATATTTTGCCACATTTTCCAAATATAGAATATTTTAGTGAATTATATCCCATTCTCATAGTTTTAAGAATCTCAGGTTTGGGGCACCTGGGTGGCACAGTCGGATAAGCGTCCGACTCTTGATTTCAACTCAGGTCATGATCTCACAGTTCATGAATTCGAGCCCTGCATGCGGCTGTACGCTGACAGTGTAGAACCTGCTTGGGATTCTTTTTCTCTCCCTCTCGCTCTGCCCCTCCCCTGCTCGCTCACATGCACACACTCCTCTCTCCCTCTCTCTCTCTCAAATAAATAAACCTGAAAAGAAAGTTTAAAGAGCTCAGAGGTTTTACTCAAGATTCTTGCTTCTTGAGTAGGATTTGAAACTGAGTCACTATCTTGGGCCACAGAAAGAAAAGTTGTCTGAGAACAAGACCATCAGGGGGAGGAGGTAACAACCCAGGCACTGTTATTTGAGCCCTGAGCAAGGTTTCCCTAAAGGCTATACCTGGGATTTTCATGTATCCATGCTACATTTACTGACCACTATTATGCCTTAAGTGCCACTCCAGTTGCTGGTGACTTAGCCAGGAACAAGACAATTCCTACTTCACAGAGGTCACAGTCTTGCCCCAGGGCATTTTCACTTGCTGTTCCCTCCACCCGGAATTCTTTTCCCCTGGAATCTCCATGGCTTCCTCCTTCACCTCCTTCAAGTCTTAACTCACAGGTTAGCCCCTGGTGAGGCCTGTCCTGACGTGTCTGTTAAAAATCGCACACCCACAAACCTCTTCTACCCTCTCCTGATTTGTTTTACTCCTTAGCACTTGAAGCCACCTGCCATACTCCATAGAATACTTATTTGTTACTTCTCTGTCTCCCGCCAGAGAATGTCACCTATGCGAGGGAAGGGATATCATCTGCATTGTTCACAGCAGATCTATAGTGCCCGGAACAGAGTGGCATAGAGTAGGTGCTCAGTGCTCAATAAATAGGAAGCCCCAGAGGACTATCTAAAGAGGTAACAGTGTCACTGAAGTTTCAATGTTTAAGAAGGAACCAGCTGGGGCACCTAGGTGGCTCAGTTAGTTAAGTGTCTGACTTCGGGTCAGGTCATAATCTTGCGGTTTGTGAGTTCAAGCCCAGCGTCAGGCTCTGTGCTAACAGCTCAGAGCCTGGAGCCTGCTTCCGATTCTGTGACTCCTTCTGTGCTCCTTCCCTGCTTGTGCGCTTGCTCTCTCTCAAAAATGAATGAACATTAAAAAAATTAAAAAATTAAAAAGAAGGGGCCAACCATTTGATGACCCCCAGGGAAGGGTAGAGCATATGGCTGGTGTGGCAAATCAATTGTCTTTTGACTTAAACCGTGCTGGATTACTTTTTTTTTTTTTAAGTATTTTTTTTAACATTTTTTAAAACATTTTTTAAAAAATGTTTTATTTATTTCTAGGAGAGAGAGAGAGAGAGAGCGCGTGAGCAGGGGAGGGTCAGAGAGAGGGAGTCACAGACTGAAACAGGCTCCAGGCTCTGAGCTGGCAGTCAGCACAGAGCCCGACGCGGGGCTCGAACCCACGAACCGCGAGATCATGACCCAAGCGAAAGTCGGACGCTTAACCGACTAAGCCACCCAGGCGCCCCTGGATTACTTATTTATAAGGGAGTGTCAGGAGCTGCCTCTGGAACACACAAGGGAACCCCATTGCTGCTCTTGGGCACACAGTCACTAGCACACTCTAGAAATTGGGAAAATAGATGATGATGATGATGATGATGATGACGGCAATAATGGAGCATTTGCTTTGAGACCTCTTTTAATTTTCACAATAGCCCTATGAGATAGGTACCATTATCATCCCCATTTCCCATATGAGGAAATACGGCACAGAGAGATCAAGTAACTCCCTCAAGGCCCCTGATCTATAAGCAGCAGAACCAGAAGAGAACAAGGAGTTAAAAGTCACCCTTGTCTGATACCCAGGTGACGCCAGGTGGGCAGGGATTCAGGAGAAACCCTGTGGTGGTGGGGGGGACTGTCCTCCCTTTGAGGATCACTGTGCTGACATGTAACCCCTCTCTGGCAGGCTGGAGCCACCTCCTCACCCCACACCCCCAAAAGGCAGAGGTTTCCCAGCAGTGATCTGGTGTCCCTTTAACTTTGGAAGCCAAGTGTGGCCTGCCTGAAAGTCAGCTGAAACTGACACAAGTCCCTGCATTGATCAATTTGAGGATTGGAAGGCTTCCTGGAGGAAGCCACATTTCATCATTGACCTGGAGGAGGAGTAGGAGTCTGGCAGTTGAGGAAGTGAGTTCAGGCTGGGACACTGCATGGGCAAAGGTCTGGAGGTGTGAGAACAAGCCACCAATTTCTTCCGAGGCTCTGCATGTGTGGACCCAACCTGAACAAACGCACCGCAGTTATCCCAGCCCACATTTCCATCCGTCATCCGTTTGCTCTTTCCTCTGAACGTTCAAAAGACCCATCTACCTCCCTTGACTCCCTTTTGGCAAAACACATGGCCTTATCTGCAAGCCAATCTCAAACGGAGTTTGAGCACCACAGGGCCTCTATAGTTTCAGAAAGCAACCTCTAGGACCGCAAGGGGCTTGGGGGGTGGTTGAACGGTGCCTCACAGGGCCTAGGAGTCCCCTTCTCAGGCTTGACGTCCCCAGAGTCCGGAGGCCCCAAAAGCTGCTGCCTCTCAGGTGCTCTGTGTGCAGCCTGCTTACCTTCTGTTCTTTTCCTTCTGCGTCCACCAGTGGGTGGGCTATGGGGCCAGACTTCCCGGGCTTGACTCTTGCCCGGCCATTTGGCCTCTCTGGGCTCCTCTCACCTTATTTGGAAAATGGATTAAATGGGTTATGTGGATTAAATTATAAACGGCTTACAATGTTGTCTGGCACGTAGTAAAGGGCTCGGTAAGTGCTACTGTTATTACTGTAGATTATGTGATTCTGATGCTACGATTTCTCCTCTCTTCACTCTGCTGGGGCATTCTTCTCTCCCTCCAGAAAGGATTATCCAGTGAGGAAGCAAGTTTTTTTTTTTTTCCTGCTTCCTGAGTTTCACACAGCCTGTGGGGAAAGAGAAGTTTTCTAACGAAACAGTTTGGGGGAAATCTATGTAGGAGAAAAGTATCCCAGCCTGGGACCCAGAAACAAAGATGTCTTGAGGGGGGAAAGGAGGATTTAGAGAACCAGGGGGGGACAATAGAGACTGGAGAGAGGTCCCCAGGAAAGAAGGCCTGGGGTGGAGCATAGAGGAAACATCAGGCAGGTTGTGGGGCTGGGCGCACGCCCCCTACGGTGGAAGGACCCAGAGAAGAGAGGTTCTTGGGGTCTAGGATGTGGGTCTAGGATGGCCCCACACCATCCCAGAGGCCGTACGTGTGGACAAGCCATGGAAGCCGTCCCCATGCATCCAAGAGGGCGAGGAAGTGGTGGAAGAGAGAGCTCCCTTGAGGCCTTGTAGCCCCTGGAGGGAGAGAAGAGGAGATGTGGACACCAAGCAGGGGCAGCAGCCATGCAGCAGGGAGATGTGAGGTGTGGCCACTCAGTCTTCATTGGTGTGGGTGAGTGGGAGGGAAGGGAGGAAAAGAGTATGGGGGGGGGGGGGTTGTGGCCAGAGCAGGAGGTGGTGATCAGCCAGGTGCAGCATGTGGGAAGCTTTGAGGCGGGGCAGGCTGGCAGCAGGTGGGCACTGGGAGACACACCATCGCTGTGTCTTGGTGAAATGACTGATCCCTTTCCGAATCCTTCTCTGACACCGCCCATTTGCATTGGGGCTCCTCTGAATACACATAGCGCCCAGGCTTCCACCATCCCAGCCCTGATCTTCCTGTTGACTCAGCTGCCTCCTCCTCTAACCTGTGACCCATTTAGGGCAGGGACAGGTTGTCATTGCTGTCCCAATGCCTGGCACACAGCAGGTACTCTGAATCTTTGAGGTATGGCCCTACTTAGCAAATTTCTCCTCTCTCTGGCTTTCACCTGCCTGTGAAATAAATAAATCACTTTTAGGAGCAGTTCATCGGGGCAAGCCTTGGGTCCTTGTCCCCTTGGGAGGGGGAAGTAGTGGCATTCCTGTTTCCACTGAGTCCTGGGGATCAGCCTCCCTCTACCACTGCTCCACCCCCCATTCTGGCACACATAGCTCCTCTCCTCCCCCCCTTCACACCCCCTGCTTTGGGGGTGCTGCTGGAGTCGTCACTTTGCCTGCAACTGCAACCCTGCAGCTTGCCTCAGTTTCCCCCAGACCGGGACAGGCACTGCTCGGCACGGAAAATACCCTCTGCCCTCCCAGGAGCATGTGACTTTCGATTTTCCTTGAACGCAGCACTTTGTGACTTTGGCGTAAACTTCAGACGCAGCCCCCTTTCCTGTCTTCACATCAAGGAAATAAGTTGAGTTTCGGAGAAACCAGCTGCTGAGAGCACAACAGGCCTTCCGGGCCTGGTCCCTGCCGGCTTGGGCCTTTGAGTCGCTGCTGGTGTGTCCAGGTGAGTGGCCGCCCTCCGGCCTTCTGCCCCTGTTCTGCCACCCCAGCCACACCCAGGGGACTCAGGGCAGCTGGCAGAGGGTGAAGATCCCTTGAGGTGTGGCCTGCTTACACTTGGCCTGGGCATTTGAGGGGGTGGTTAGCCGCAGGGCCTCACGCTGGGGGCTTGGGCTGCAGAGACCCGAGTTAGTTTCCTGGGCTCTAATTCTTCATCTAGAACCAGCTGTTGACGTTGGGGACCAGAGATCTTACAGGTGGAGCATTTGCCTCCATATCATCGGCAAAACTCCAGGTAAGTCATCCCGGCCGGAACAGCACCTGGCCACCATTTCCACGGGTAACCTTGGTCTGATGGAGGAGGACAGAGTCAGGAGGCCACTGGGAAGGACTGGGAGGGGCTGTCATATTGGAATGATGGGTGGTGTCCAGCTGGAAAAGGAAGCAGACATGGCTTGTGGCCACCCTGAGGGAAACAGATTCCCTGCCAGAGTGTCGGCTGAGCGGTTGTGTCCAGGGGACACAGAGATGCCTGCTCAGTCCCTCACCTCCTGCTGAGCCCCCATCAGGGTGACACCCTTGGCTCCAGGAAGCAGAGAATCCTCCAGAGAAAGCAAACATGTGCTCTTCCCCTCCCCCAACTCAGCCCCGTGAATATGAGGGTGGCTCAACAGGGTTGTGAACTTGAACCAAAAAACGCAGATGGTTCCTATCAGGGGGCCCAGGGCAGGCTTGAGCCCCTTGTAGGGGAGCCCAGGTTAAAGGGGGGCCCAGAGAGGTGAAGGAGAAAACAGTCAACCGCTGTGTGTCGGCAAGTTGCAGGGACTCTCTGTGCCTCAGTTTGCACATCTGTTAAATGCAGATGCAGATGTTGGCAACTTGCAGGCACCTGGCTCTTGTATCTTGGGTGAGAGGTTGGGAAAAATGTCCCAGGCAGGGGTTCCTGTGGTAAACAACTCCAGGTGAGTTTCGTTACACTTGTCTCAGCCACGGTGGCGAGCACACAGTGGGTGCTTCATTAGGCTTTGCTGAGAGATTAGGGCCAGGGACTCCTGGGATGAAAAAATCTTTGGGTGCCGCGTCTGAAGGCTCTTCTCCTCCAGTGCAGTGCCTCTTTTTCCTTTTCACACCTGTCCTCCAGCGTCATGCATGTGGCCTCGGCCAGGACACAGGGCAGGCAGGCAGCCTGGATGGTGGGAAGTGTACACTCTGAGGCCAGGTGGCCTAGATCCTAGTCCTGGTCCTGCCACCTGCTCTGTGTGTTGTGTGGCCTCAGGCAAGTCACTGCACCTCTCTGTGCATCAGGTCCCAGCTCCACAAATCCTTCACTCATGGGATTCTTATGAAAATTAGGGGAACTAATAGGGTTGACCCTTGAACAGCATGGGGGTTCCAGGCCGAACCCCCATGCAGCTTAAAGTCTGCATAGAACTTTTGACTTCCTCCAAATTAGCTACCAATAGCCTACCATTGACCGGAAACCTTCTGATAACATAGGCAGTATAACATATATTTTGTATGTTGTATGTACTATATACTGTATTCTTACAATCCAGTAATCTAGACAAAATAAAATAGTATGGAGAACATCATCAGGGAAAAGACATTTACAGTCCTGTGAAAAATCTGTTTGTAAATAGACCTGAGCAGTTCAAATCCCTGCTGTTCTAGGGTCAACCGTAAATCTAGAGTGCTTGGCACATAGTAGGTGCTATATGAGCCTGTTGCTCTAATTATCATTATTAGCTCTAGGTGGTCGGGCACTGGACTTTGTAGCCTCTGGAGACTCTCCAGGGGACTGCAGCAGTCAGAACTCTCCATGCTGACCTTTCCCTGCCCCAAAGCATAGGGTCAAGGCCGTGGTTATCAAAGGGAGCCAAGTTTGGCACCCCTTTTGCCCCCAGGGACATTTGACAATGTCTGGAGACGTTTTTGGTCATGACTCAGGGGCTGTTGCTGGCATCTAGTAGATATAGGCTAGGAATGGTGCTAAGCACCCCACAATCCCGCAGTGCACAGGACTGCACCCCGCTGTCCCCATGTCTCTATAGGCTCTGTCCTACAGACTCATCTTCTCACCTTCCCCAGCCCCTAAGCCTTTCTTTGTCCCACTTTTATAGCCACTGAGCCTGACATCCAGAGAGGGAAAGCTCCTTGATGAGGTCACACAGCCCTTAAAACCAAGGCAGCAGAGGTTGAGGTTGGGGGGACGGCTCTCCTGCCGTTGTCCAGGGGATCAACAGACACTTAGCGAGTCTGCTGGATGCAAGGTCCTGTCCCCAACCCCACAACGGGCCTAGCATTCTGGGCCCTGACAATCAGGAAGTGACTCTTGGACCAGACTGGGTGAGAGCCCCTAGGGATCCAGCTCAGAACAGTGGATTCCGTCTCCTAAAGGACATTCACTAAAGTGGTGAGTGCAGATTGCTGGGTTGGAGACCTGCGTTCAACTCCTGACTGCCACTTGCAGGCTGCATGATTTTGAACACAACATTAACCTCTCTGAGCCTCAGTTGCTTTAGCTGAGGAATGGGGGTAACAGTTTCCATTTAATGGGGTTGAGGTAAGGTTTAGATTAAATGGATAATGCTCATAGTAAAGTCCCTGGCACTAACCTGTTTGACACGTACTTATTGGAAGGAAGCAGGGGCTCTGGTAGAAAACAAGGTAGCCATAGGCTCTGCCTTGGGGAAGTCAGCCTGGTCAGACACAGAGGAGGCAACAGACCGTGGTCATACGTGGCCATCAGGGCTGTGATGTGGGAGGATGGGCCCTGGGACAACAGCAGAGGTCCCTCATACAGCTTGAGGAGGGAGGGGTGGGAGTCATGGAACACTTCTAGGAGGGGCCAATGGAGGGGACCTGAGGCATGTGGGGCATCTATTATGTATACTCCTTGCTGATATAGACAGGGGAACAAGACAGTCCCCACCCTCATGGTGCTTACATTCAAGCAGGGGGACAAAGTCCTATGTCAACAAGTTGGTGGATAAATCATATTTTTGGTGGTAAAGAGCAAAAAAGTTGGGTCAGGGATAGAGAGAGAAGGGGAGGTGATTAAAAAAATTTTTTTTAATGTTTTTATTTATTTCTGAGAGAGAGAGACAGATACAGCATGAGCAGGGGAGGGTCAGAGAGAGAGGGAGATACAGAATCTGAAGCAGGCTCCAGGCTCTGAGCTGGCAGTTAGCACAGAGCCCAACATGGGGCTTGAACCCACAAACCGTGAGATTGTGACCTGAGCCAAAGTCAGACGCTTAACCAACTGAGCCATTCAGACGCCCCAGGGGAGACGATTTTAGAGAGGGAGGTCAGGGAAAAACCCTTGGAGGGGGAGGTAATATTTAGGCAGAGACTCAAATAAAGTGACGGAGTTTGAAGGAAGAGTGTCCAGGCAGAGGGAACAGACAGTGCAAAGGCCCTGAGGTTGGACCATGCCTGATTTGATCAAATGACCTGAACAAGCAACGTAAAACCAGGCCCATGTGGCTGGTGAGGATTGAATAAGGATAAAGTGGTGATTGAGCAGATTGTGTAAGGACTTGGGGGCCGCTGTGAGGACTTGGGCTTTAACCCTAAGTAAGGTAGGGGTCCTGGAGAGCTGAGAGCAAGAGAAAGACATGACAACACAATTATAGACCAGGCACTGTGCTTGGTACTCCGTGAGCTTTATCTCATGGAATCCCCACAATTTGCCGGTATTAGGCACCTTCACTTGTACCAGTTTACAGGTGGGGTCTGGCGAGCTTACCGCTAGGACACAGTAGATCTCTGATTCTATGGTTGGAATCTGATCCCCTGGTGTCAGAGAAAAGATACGAAGGAGCCTATTGCCACCCATGGCACATTGACAACCACTGTCATTGTGACTTAGAATGTAACCAAGGTGGCACTTTATGAGCTGAAATTGCCTGTGCTACCTCCGTTGGTAGGCAAAGGGGAGTCCCACAATGGCCTGCAGACTGGAGAGCAGGAAACATGGCTTCAGGGGGGACTTGGGGTCTCAGGCAGAGGACTAGGGGTCAGTGAGAGGAGGCTTGGGCAGAGAGGGGCTGGGCCCCTATTCCAGCGGTGCCTCTGATGTCAGGCTGAGGATGGCATATGGAGCCCCCAGGCCTGGCTGGTGCCACTCCCATCCCCTCCCAACCAAGTCCAGTTGGATGGACTCATTTCCTCTGCAGCCTGACTGCCTTAGTCTCCCCTCTGGGATCTCACAATGGACATCTAATTGGGGCTTTTGATGCTCAGAGTCTGTTCTGTGGAATAGTAGACCCTCAAGGCTCTGGTACTTAGGGGTGGGGATAAAACAAAACTAAACGGTCCTCCATGCAGGTCTTCTCAGAGCCTTTGATATGCAATTATGCTTTCCACAGCTTTGGAAAATGTGTTTAACCACTTGAGCCTTTTTCCTTTGAAGTATGTTTGGAGTATCATGTGTCTCTGGAATAGATATAATTGAACCCTACCTTTACCCAAGGAGGATCTTTGAATGGTTGAATTTCAGGTAGATCCTTCTGACCTAGGACCACAGGTTTCCTCCTTTCCTCCCAGGGCTTAGGCTATGAAAACAAGGCTGGTGTTCCCTCATCTCTCAGTTGAACTGCAAACTCTGGGAAGGCCGAATTAGCATCTCTGAACTCAC
Organism: Hyaena hyaena; assembly: GCF_003009895.1. Lineage (NCBI taxonomy): Eukaryota > Metazoa > Chordata > Mammalia > Carnivora > Hyaenidae > Hyaena > Hyaena hyaena. The sequence goes on from NW_024080698.1 coordinate 3,046,637, forward strand.
ATCTCATGGGGAGGCTGGATGGAGTCAGTCCAGGCAGGACTGGGGTGGAGGGGTCTCATGGTGGGCTGTCTCCTGGGAAAACCGTGGCATCTGTGGGGACATAGCTCAGGATAGAAACATCTGATCTTCCCGCACATGGCTTACCAGGAGGCTGCAGACTGGCTCAGCTCCTCTGAAAGCAAAGGCTCCACGCTGGCCTGGCCTGCAGTGGTGCTGCGGGGACAAGTATTCCCGCCTCTTGTCTCCCTGGCTTTCCATCTTCTGCCTCCTGCTGTCTACTTCCTCTGGCCTTCCCAGCATCTCTGGCCCAGAGGGTCACTGGAAAGTTGGTCGCTCCAGCTCTCATCCCCCCGTTTTACTAGTGAGGATAGCCCAGAAAGGCACGGGGAAGCGAAAGCAGACACAGGGCGGGCAACCCCTGGACCCACCCACCTTGCAGTGCTGTGTTATTATTACGGTTGTCATTATTGACCGTGAGACAGGGAGGTTGTGATAAAGCTGAGCATGCACAGGCAATGGTCCTGCCTGGGGGATACCTTGACCTTTGGTCTCAGGTAGATAATCATGGCTTGTGGTCCTGGACTGGGTCCCAAGGGCCAGCCTCTCCCCAGCCCCCTTCTGCCTTAACCTGTCTCTGGCTACCCATGTTGCACCTGTGGCCACTGCGGGGAGGAGCTTCTCAAACTGTGTTGACGACAATTTCCTGCCACAGCTTCCTGCCCCAGAGACCAGCATCACTACCCCCACCACTCCCCACAGCCCCATGGACAAGCCCCCACCTTGCTGCCTGGTCCTGTGTCCTGTGTATAGGGAACGACTATATGAGTCTGTGAGGCAAGGGTGATGTATTTGGGAGGATAGAGAGGAGTGAGGAGGGTGTACCCAATGAAGGGCACTACGTGGATAAAAGTACGGAAGTGAATTTGAAAGAAGGCTAATAGCACAGCCCAGATGGAGCGGGGGTGGGGGGTGAGGTGGGGGCTTGAAGAACTTAGTTAGAGTCAATGAAGTGGGCAGGAGGGAGCCACAGTAAGTTCTTGAGCAAGCAAGGCTTTGGGGGAAAAACTGCCAAGAAGCAAATTGCAGACCCTAGAGCTCAGCTCATGGGAAACAGACTGTGGGGTTTAGCCAACCACAAACACTATGTGAGTTAGATCTGGATCTCAGATTTTATTAATAGAAACAGCAGGTGGAGATCAAAGGAGGTGATGCCAGCACAAACAGAGAGATCTGAACTAGATAGGTGAACGTAGTTCCATGTTTATAGCCACAGACAGAATGGCCCAAGTAAGGCTACCAGGGCTGGGGAAAGAGAGAGCACAGGAGCCATCAGAGAGGGAGGAGGCACGTCAGGGAGCCTGTGAGACCCGGGAGAGCCAAGAAGCTCAAGCAGGAAGAAAGGGTCACTGGTGTCCATCACTCAGGGGACCTAGCATTGAGGAGGGCTTGCCTGGTGCCCACCAGAGGGTGATATCAGTGCTTCCTCTCTGGCCTGGAGAGTATCCCGGTGGGGTGGGGGGCAGACTGTGAGACTGGATGAGGGTGTGGGAGTCAAGAAAGTAGAACATGGGTGTAGACAGCACTTTCTTTCCTTTTTCAATTATTATTTTTAGTGCCTGGTTTGTCTATAGTTTCCAGCGCCTTTTGTTAAAAAAAAAAAATCCAAGGTATACTTTACATACAGTAAAATTCATCCATTTTAGTGAACAATTCTGTGAGATTTGACAAATGCATATAGCCGAGAAACTACCATCTCAATCAAGATATTGAATATTCTCCCAATTCCTTCATGTCTCTTCTAGTCAATCCTTTCCCCTTGGCCCCCAGCCTCTGGCAACCACCGAAGCTTTGTTCTCCACTGATACAGTTTTGAATGGAATTATACAGTCTGTAGCCCTTTGAGTTTGGCTTCTTTCCCTCAGCATGATGCCTTGAGATTCATCCATGTGTTGGACATTTCCTTCCATTTTATTTCTGGGTAGTATCCCCTGGTAGTGATGTACCATAGTTATCTACTCATGTGTTGAGATACATTTGTTTCCAAAATTTGGCAGTTGCGAGTAGAGCTGCTATAAACATTTCCTGTGTAGGTTTCTGTGTGAATACAAGTTTCCATTTCTTTAGGGTAAATACCCAGGAACTTTTTTTTTTTGTGCCTCTTAAACACTCTGATGGAATGGTGACCTATATTTCCGGGGGGTGGGGTGGGGGACACAAATGAGTCTCTGATTAGTCTCCTGTCTATAACTGTTGGGACATCCAGGAACCCCCTCAAGCCTGGGCTTCCTAACCCAAATATCAGGAGCTATCTGGTGAGAATGCAGATTCTGGCTCCTCCTCTGGCTACTCTGACCCAGATCTCACCTGATTCCCATTCCAGTATCTTCCTTTCAGCCCCTGTGCCCATCCTTGCCTGTCCCTGGACACCCAGGGGTAAGGCAGCCTTTTCCAACCCACAAAAGCCTCCCCCCACCCCCGCTTACTTTTGCTTATTTAAAAAAGGCGCCCAAGGATCTTTCCCTGAACATAACCTATGCCTGGGTGGCCCACCTCAGAGAAATGTCTGGAAATTGATAAAGGGAGATAAGTTTTATCAATATTATATAAAACTTTCAAATATATACCTAAATGGGAAGAACTGTATACCCATTAACCACCTCATAGTTCTACGTTAATATTATTATAGTCACTTTATCACAGTCAATCCTCATTATTAGCAGATTCTATATTTAGCCTACTCGCTAAAATTTATTTGCAACCCCCGAACTGATAATACTCGAGGCCCTTTCGTGGTCACTTAAGAACATACACAGAGAAGCAAGAAATTTGAGTCAATTGAGGTCAAACAAGGTGACACTCTTCTGCCTTTTTGTTATACTTCTCATACTGTAAACAAGTGTCCTCTCTGTTTAGGGCACATTTTTGTGCCTTTTGTTGGTGATTTCACTGTTTAAAGGGCAGTGCAGTGCTGAAGTGCTGTCTTGTATTCCTACCTGCAAGAGGCTGTGATGTGCCTTATAGAAAGTCTGGGTTGTCAGATAATGTTACAGTTACAGTACTACTGGCTGGGTATTCAATGTTGAATCAACAAAATATGTGTCTTTAAGCAGAAACAAGGTTAGGTACTGATCAGTTGGTGAAAATATTGACTGGGGGCAGGGGGCTGGCTGGCTCAGTTCGTAGAACATGTGAGTCTTAATCTCGGGGTCATGAGTTCAAGTCCACGTTGGGTGTGGAGCCCACTTAAAAAAATCAACATTATGGGGTGCCTGGCTGGCTCAGTCAGAAGAGCATGCAACTCTTGATCTTGAGGTAGTCAGTTTGAGCCCAACGTTGGGTGCAGAGATTACTGGGGAAAAAAAAAAAAAAGTTGTGACCAGAGACTTAAAGGAGCCTAACCTTGGATTTCCTCTAGGAGTAATCATTTAGTATTTGCTAATTCAGTGTTTGCAATGACTTTACAGAACTAATCTGAATAATAAAACTTACGTGTCCGTCTGTTTATCCATCAATGTTATTTATTTATTTATTTTTTGGATACCTTTCAAAGTAAATTACAGCCATCAGAGGTGAATATTTCTGCAAACAGATCATTAACTAGCATTCAATATTTTATGTTTCTTTTTAATGAGGGGTCCAAATACAATGAAACGAACAGATTTTAGCACATTCTTAGAAATATTGAGACACTTGTATAACCTAATACTTACCAAGATATCAGCCATTGTACTATCACCCTAGAAAATTGAAACAAGAGGGGCGCCGGGGTGGCTCACTCGGTTAGGCGTCCGACTTCGGCTCAGTCATTATCTCACGGTTCGTGGGTTCCAGTCCCGCGTCAGGCTCTGTGCTGCTAGCTCAGAGCCTGGAGCCTGTTTCAGACTCTGTGTCTCCCTCTCTCTCTGACCCTCCCCTGCTCACGCTCTCTCTCTCTCTCAGAAATAAATAAAATATTTAAAAAAGAAAAGAAAATTGAAACCAGATAATTTTAGGTTATCTGCCTTACCAGATATTTATCTAAATATCCTTAATTCCTTCCCCTCTCCTCCTCATCACACATCTCATTTTACTTATAAAATGGCTGTATCAAAGTTCACGTTGGATTTAAACCCTAATGTATTTCACCAATATCCTATTGGTGGATATTCAGATTAATTTATACTTTCTAGAAATTTGTCCATGAAGGCAGAGGGGGGAGAGCAAAGGGGAATTTCTCAGGCCAAGGGGATTCAGTGGAAAGGAAGGGAAGGTTAATAAAGCAAGGTTCTTTTGAAGAACAAAGCTTGTTCCCTGTGCGTGATGTTCTCTTCAATGATTTTTGAAAAGCTGGTTCCTCCTCATCCTTCTAATCTCAGTTCAAAAGCTACCACCTCAGAGAAGGCGATTGTCCCAGCTACAGTGGCTTCTTCTCTCTCTTAATATTACTCTATTTATTTCCTTTAGAACACTGATCTCAGTCTGTAATTACTATTTGTTGCCTCTTTCCTTGTTTAATATATCCCCCCTACCCTCAGACTGTTGTCTTCAGGAAAGCAGGAACTGTCTTATCTACTCATACCCAGCACTGGTCTGAAATTCAACACGTGTTTGAGAAATGTATGAATGATTCCAGGTTCTGGTGTTTGTGGGCCTGGGGCGGGGGGAGGGTGTCCGGGCGCTCTGCAAAGTCAGAGGAGAACTGGGGATTCTCCGGTCTCAGTCTACCTGGCGGGGGCTCCTCTCCAAGTTGATTCGGGCATAAAGCAGGCTCTACACTATTAACACTGATGCCCCTCAATGTGTCCTCTGTCCAACTCTCTCTGGGCCCAGTGGCCTGAGCTCAAAGAGGCAAGCCGAGATCCTGACGTGCCCTCCCTGTTGTTCTGAACCCGCAGGGTCTGGCGAGGCACAGGGGCGGCGGCGGCGATGCCGGACCCCGCGGCGCACCTGCCCTTCTTCTATGGCAGCATCTCGCGCGCCGAGGCGGAGGAGCACCTGAAGCTGGCTGGCATGGCCGACGGGCTCTTCCTGCTGCGCCAGTGCCTGCGCTCGCTGGGCGGCTACGTGCTCTCGCTCGTGCACGATGTGCGCTTCCACCACTTCCCCATCGAGCGCCAGCTCAACGGCACTTACGCCATCGCTGGCGGTAAGGCGCACTGCGGCCCCGCCGAGCTCTGCGAGTTCTACTCGCGCGATCCCGATGGGCTGCCCTGCAATCTGCGCAAGCCGTGCAACCGGCCGTCCGGGCTCGAGCCGCAGCCCGGGGTCTTCGACAGCCTGCGCGACGCCATGGTGCGCGACTACGTGCGCCAGACGTGGAAGCTGGAGGTGAGCGCGCGGGCCCGAGGGGGCGGACCCGGAGGGGGCGGGGCCCGGGGCGGAGCCGGGGAGAACCTGCCCAAGGGGGCAGGAGAGGCGTGGGGTCTGGGGAGAGCGGTGGCGTTTGCCAGCCTGCGCTTTGCTGTGCTTCGCCGGATTTGGAAGCTGGAGGGGTGGGTGGGGTCCTGGTTGGGGGCAGGACCTAGGAGGCGGCCTCGGAGGGCGGGGCCTGGGCGATGCCTTGGTGCAAGTGTGCCAGACTCGCAGCTGGAGGTCGCGCTGAGCCTGGGCTGGGGGCGGGGCCTGAGAGGACCGTAGGGGCGCTGCCAGCGGAGGCGGGGCTGTGGTCTTCCGCAGCCTCCAGTACTGGACAACTAGCGTCAGATCTTCAAGCTGAAGATGAGCTTGGACCGCCTGTAAGGCGGGGGTCTGGGGCGTGGCCCTAGATGGGCGGGGGGGGGGGATTGGAGAAGACCTAGGAGATGGGAGGGAGGGGTGGACGAGGAAAGGCGGGCGGAGGGAGTGGACGGGGAAGGGAGGCTGATGTTGTCCTCAACAGCCTGAACGACTCATTCTAGGTGGGCCTAGGGTGAAAGGTCTAATGGGACAGAGGCAATTAGGAAGGTCCAGGAGATGGAAGAGGTTCCTGTGGCCACGCACTTGGTGATAGATATAACTCTCCTGGCTCCTCCACCCACCCTTCCCTAGGGCGAGGCCCTGGAGCAGGCCATCATCAGCCAGGCTCCCCAGGTGGAGAAGCTCATTGCCACCACAGCTCACGAGCGGATGCCCTGGTACCACAGCAGCCTGAGTCGCGAGGAGGCAGAGCGCAAACTCTATTCGGGCTCACAGACCGACGGCAAGTTCCTGTATGTGGGGCTTGAGGCCTGGGGCTTTAGGGCAGTGAGGCTGGGGCTTGTTGGCCAGAATCCTGGAGGTTGGGGCAGACCTCAGTGTGTAGGTGGACCGCGAGGGGTGCGCCTGTGCTAACACGTGCAATTGGCTAGTGTGTTTCTGAGAGTGCGGAAGGAACATTATAGGAGAAAGGATCTGTGGTGGTTAAGACCCCAGAACTGGATTGCCTGGGTGAGAATCCAGGCTCCGCTACTTATCAGCTCAGGTCGCTGGGCAAGTAGCTGAACTTCTGCCTGCTTGGATTCCCTCTCCTTCATTCAGCAAATCATTACTGAATATCTACTATGTGCCAGGCATATTTCAGGCATTGAGGACATGGCAGTGAACAAAACAGACACAAATCCCTTTCCTTGTGGAGCAGGAAGACAAGAATCCAGGGAACCCAGGCTGTGCTACTTTACCAGCTGCTGTCCCCATCGTAGCTCAGCTTTGACCACTTTCATATCTTAAGCCTCCCTGGAAGATGTTTGATAACGAATTCCCCTGCCCCAAAGAAAAGTTTGCAAACTTCCTGCAGAGTTGATGACAGTTAACTGGTCTACTGAGGTTAGACTCAGGAGAACCTGGGCCAAGGGCTTTGACCAGCTGTGGGTGCCTTGGATGTCAAGCTTGAAGTCACAGAGGCAGGTACGGGCAGCATGGACCATGGGAGGCTGAGGCTGAGGAAGCAAGGATCAAGTACGGTGTGGAGACTGAGCTAGCACTGAGGTTCAGAACCAGGTGGAGCAGTGACAGTATCAAGGACAGTGGCTTAACACTGGGCAATGTCAAGAGACCAGAAGCAGCTACTTTGAGACAGACTATTGGAAAATTAGGTAAGGCATGCTTTGGACAGAAGCTATTGTAGATTGTTTTTGTGGTTCCTGTAGTCAGTAACTGCTTTCTCAATATGGGGATGGTTAGGGGCTAAAGGTCAAAGCTGTAGGCGTAGAACCTTGCCTGGGGCAGCAGGGAGGGGATCACCCCTGGTGGGTCATGATGCCTGGCATAAGCCCAGAACTGGTCCAGTTCTGAGATAAGGGTTTAGATAGAAAGATGCATGCCATTCAGGCCTGGAATTAAAACCAGGGTCACACTTAACCATTGACCACAGTTGAGAGCTGCTGAAGAGTGGATGGAGTTGTACCTCATGCTGGTTGCTACCAAAGCTTTCTTTATAATCGCAGGGTTTATGGAGTGGTTGATTCAACTTGAAAAGAAACCTGACCCCTGGAAAGGGCCTTCAAGAGTATATTGTTAAGTGTTTCCTAACCTTTTCTGGATCACAGACCCCTGTGGGAATCATACCAAAGATGAACTCCTTTCTCAACCCCAAAACATGTTTACCCCAGAGACTTTGCACAGTGCTCATAGTAGAAGATCATAGTTGAACCTGATCCTCATCCTTGGAGCCCTTTTCAGGTTAAGGACCTCCGAATTAGTTCAGTTGTCTCATTTTACACAAGAGGAGACTGAGGCAGAGGATAAGTGACTTGCTCAGGATGGCACAGATAATCATGTGACAGACCTGGCTGTCAGTCCTGTTAGCAATTAACTGAGTCAGAAATGGATTTGAATCCTGGCTCGACTTCTAACCAATTGTGCAATCTAATGCCTCAGTTTCCTCACCTGCAAAATGGGGACAATAATAGTACCTACCTTGTGGGGAATGCTGTGGTTAAATGACAACTATGTGAAGAATTTAGAACCAGCATCTCAGTAAATGGTAGCTCTTATATTTATCACTGTTATCAGGTTCTGTATATTTGGAAGCGGAGATACACGTTGATTTCTTAGCCTGTACTTCTAGCTTAAGTTTGAACAGCAAAGACAAAGAACTGCTACCACCTACTGGGTTTTTTTGGTAAATAAGGTGGAATTTGTGGCATTGAAATCTATACGGTGGCCACACCAGTGTCTTTGCCTTGTGGTTATTATGTGGGAATTGGTTGCTGTTCTTTTATTTTTATTTTTGTTAATGTTTATTCATTTTTTGAGAGCCAGAGACAGAGCGAGAGCAGGGGAGGGGTAGAGACAGAGGGAGGCAGAGAATCTGAAGCAGGCTCCAGGCTCTGAGCTGTCAGCACAGAGCCCCACATGGGGCTTGAACTCACAAACCGTGAGATCATGACCTCAGCTGAAGTCGGACGCTTAACTAACTGAGCCACCCAGGCACCTCTGTCGCTGTTCTTTTATGAACTCACATATCTCTTTCCAAAGAGAGTGTTATCAGTTAGCCTTTGCTATGTAACAAACCATCCTAAAATGTCATGGCTTAAAACAACATTATTTATTCCCCCCTTGATTCAGTGGATTGGCAGTGTGGGCCAATCAACTGGGTGATTCTTGTACTGGTTTCTTTTGAGTTCGCTTATGTGGCTGCAGTCAGACGTGGTGGGGTGTGCACTGGGGCTGGATGCTCTAGGATGGCCTCACTTATATGTCTGGCAGTTGGCAGGCTGGGGTGCCTGGTTCTTCTTCCTGGGGCATCTCCAACAGACTAACCTGGACTCATTCCAATGGTGGCAGGAAAAGCAAGCCAGGGAAAGAGAGCCCAGTGCGCAACCACTTTCCAAGCCTCACCTGGTGTCATGTCTGCTAATGTCTTATTGGCTAAAGCGAGTCATGTGGTCAGGCCCAGATTCAGGAGATACAGAAGGAGATTCCACTTTTTTTCCCCTTTTATTTATTTATTTTGAGAGAGAGAGAGAGAGCATGCACACATGGGAGGGGCAGAGAGAGAGGGAGAGGGAGAATCCCAAGCTCTGCACTGACAGATGCAGGTCTCCATCATGACCTGAACCAAAATCAAGAGTCAGCTGCTTAACTGAGCCCCCCAGGCACCCTGAGACTCCATCTGTTGATGGAAAGGAACACCTAATATTGTGATGTGTCTTCAATTTTCCATACACGTTTGCTGGTGAGTGCTGGCTGTTGAGTTTCTGTTGTCAGTTCAAAACTTAAGATGTTGACCTGAGGGAGACTTTTTTCACTCCCTCAGGAGAGAAATAAACCTAATAATCAGAGACCATAACCTCCAGGCTACCCCACCGGTCTAGGTATGGAAGTGCTTTTCTGTGGAACATTTGCATTTTAGTTTGTTGTGGGTTCTCTTCTCTGCTATTTGGGGCTCTCCTATCACCCTGTACCTTGGTTTCCTATCTCTTCAGGCACCGTTAGTTGTGGGCCAGACTAGGAACCGTATCTTCCTTCACTGCATGTTCTCTGGGGAACTTGCTGCCCCCTGTCCCACTCTCAGGTTTTGCCATGGGAATTTAGAGGATATTTTCCCATCCCTTTGGCCTAAGGGAACCATTGATTACAAGGTGGGCTCACATCTCTCTTGTTTACCACTGTATCCCTGTCCTTAGAACAGTGTCTGGCACGTGGTTAACACTCAGTAAACATTTGTCCAGTGAATGAATATCTGTGGGCAGGGCCCAAGCCCTGTCAGAGAGTTTACCCCACCTGCAGGCCATCTCATGCCTACTTCCTGCTGCCCCCCACCAGCCAGCTCTTCCGCAGTGCAGTGCAGTTCCTCAGATTATAGGCCAGCTGCCTACAGCTTGGTGTACAAGGCCTGAGACCCCCAGGACCAGTTGCTGTCCATCCTCCGTTGGAAATGTACACTTAACTCTGGAGTAGAGTTTTGTGCCAGTGACTCAAACAAAATTGTTTTGGGGAAGGTTATGATTGTATTTACTGTGGGATGAGAGAGTGCAGGCATCTGGCTCTAAGTTGCGCCTGTGTGTGTGTGTGTGTGTATGTGTGTGTGTACAGGTTCTTACCATACAAAGCTCCCATTCTTTGAGGGGCTCAATTCCCATTCATAGACCAGGAAGATATGTGTATTTATTTTAGCAAATTTCCAGCAGAGGACAATCAAAGGTCTCACTGTGTTAAAGGCCAGTCTGTTACAGTAACTAGCGGGTCTATTGTGATGACAAGGTGACTTGTTCTGATTTGTGCAAAGGTGCCCCGAGAGCTAGCCATGGAATTGAGCTTACCTCTGTTGTTCTTCATGTTCTTGGCTTTCTCTCCCCAAGAGAATATTTTAAGTCTGCCTGCAGGGACTTCTGTGGCCTCTGTGAGTGGCTGAGTGTCTCCCCTGGATGGCTGCGTGTCCTGTGTGGAAGGCCACATACTCAGCCATAGAGGACCAGGTGTCTGCCTGTGGCTAGCTCAGTGTTCTCCCCTGGGTGGCCATGTGTTCCGCTGTGGGTGGCTGAGTATCAGGCTATTCAGGGCTGAGTGTTCACCGTGGGAAGCCCAGTATTCCCCTGTGGATGGTCACAGATTGGCGCTTGGACAACTGTGTCTCCCTGTGGACACTGCCACTCTCCTCTCATTTCCCTCCCTGACTCCACCCCACCACCTGTTACCAGTAGGTCTGGAGGTTGAGTGGAGTCTGACCTTGGCTCCCCTAGTCCCTGACACTTCTCCATGACACTGTCAGGGGCAGGGCCCGTGTGTGTGTGTGTGTGTGTATGTGTGAGACCTGGGGCCCAGCAGGGGATCACCACAGGAGTGGCCAGGTGGTTATAGGGGTGATACCCCCTCCTTTCCCCTGCCAGGTTGAGGCCCCGGAAGGAACAGGGCACTTACGCACTGTCCTTGATCTATGGGAAAACCGTGTACCACTACCTCATCAGCCAGGACAAGGCAGGCAAATACTGTATTCCTGAGGGGACGAAGTTTGACACGCTCTGGCAGGTAAGCTGCCCATCCACCTCGTTGTTGAGAGGTCGTGGTGGGGGGTAGCTTAGGGTTCTGGGGAAGGGAGGAGCCCAGGCCCTGATGCTGCCTCCCTGCAGCTGGTAGAGTACCTGAAGCTGAAGGCTGATGGGCTCATCTACTGCCTGAAGGATGCCTGCCCCAACACCAGTGCCAGCGCCAGCTCAGGTGAGTGGGGTGGTGGGGGACAGGGGTGAGCGGAAGACCCCGTGCCCCACCCCCTCACTGTCGCTTCTGCTCCCTCAGAGGCTGCTGCTCCCACACTCCCAGCTCACCCATCCACGTTCAATCATGTGAGTTAGCTGGCATCTCAAAGTTGGGTCATGAGGGATGGAGCTGGGCAGGTGGGTGATGGGTCCTGTTCCCAGGGCGAGGCTGGGCTGGAGAGTAGGGCTGCCATGGAACAGAAGAGGGTCCCCCTCAGAATTGTCCCTAGGAGACCTCAGAGAATATGGGTTTCAGGGGCTGGGTACCCTCAGCTTAGGCCCTGCTGACCCTTGCTGATCCATGACCTTTAGGCTCAGAGACGGATTGACACCCTCAACTCAGATGGATACACCCCTGAACCAGGTGAGCTGACAGAGATGGAGGTGTATGTGTGGGGTTCATGCCAGGCTGTGATCAAGGTCCCTGGCTGGGCTCCAGGGAGTAGCAGGGGAGGGATGTGTGCCAGGCCTGACTTGTGCACATGCTGTGACTGCAGACATGCATGTGGGTACATATCTATCACACCTGCCTGTGCTTGTGCACAGGGTGCATGTGGACATTCAGGGGAGTACATCTGGCTATGCCTGAGCCACAGACAAACATTTGTTCAGCACCTGCTATGTGCCAGTCATGCCCCACGCTCATGTGTGTCTGAGCTTGTTGAATGCTTCTGCCATGCCGTATGAGTTAGCTATGGCAATTATTCTCAGTTTACGGATGAGAAAGGAGGGCAAGTAACTTAATTAATTGCTGGCAGTAAGGCAATAGCAGACCTGGGATTTGAACCCATGCAGGCAGGTGCTACAGCCCATGTTCCTAAAATGCTAATGTGCTTGATGTGTAGATGCAAGCCTATCCCATGTGTGTGCACTGAGAACATACATGATTGCATGTGCACACAGAGGCTCACCTGTGGGGCCCTTGTAAACATGGCTATGTGGTGCATCCATAGACACGGGCAGGCATGGACATAGGTGCACACACTCAGTGCACACACATGCACAGAGGTGTGTACTGTAGCTGGCACACTAACAGTTACTCATGCAGATATGCCTTTGGACCCCCATCACACACAGATGTGGGTACATATGTGTGAACACATGGGCACACATGGCTACATGTGCACATAGATGCATACGCCTTTAGAGTCCACTTGGATGTGGCTTCCCAGTTCCCTCCAGATGGGACCAGGAGTGTACACAAGTGCATGCATGCACACGAACACATGCGTGTACCCTTGTGCCTGTGCATGCTCTGGATGGTGCAGAGCTGTCTGGGGTGTGTGCGTCATGGGCACCAAGGCTGCCATGCCCTCCCCATCCCCCGTCCCCCTGCCTCATCCTGACTTGAGAGTGCACACCTGTGTGTGTATGCCCAGCACGCCTAGTGTCCGCAGAGAAGCCGCGGTCAATGCCCATGGATACAAGTGTGTATGAGAGCCCCTACAGTGACCCTGAGGAGCTCAAGGACAAGAAACTCTTCCTGAAGCGTGAGAACCTCCTCATGGCTGACATAGAACTTGGCTGCGGCAACTTTGGCTCAGTGCGTCAGGGCGTCTACCGTATGCGCAAGTATGGCTGCTCCTGCCGTGGTTTGGGGAACCACCTGGTGGGGGGCAGAGGAGGGTGTGGCCTTGCCAGGCCTTGGGGCAATGGGGGCAGGACGTGATATCAGTTTGCCTGGGAGACAGACCCTATGCCAGGAAAGTACATACTAGGGAGTTGTCTAGGAGGGCTCGGGGTCAGCACCTGAGAGGGTATGGGTGAAGCAGGCTGGGACAGGGAGAGGATGGGCTGAGCTGCAGTTGCAAAAGAAGCCTTAACCATTCCCGGGGAGCTGTAGAGGGATTCCCCTTGTTGCCTCGCTACAAGTTAATCGCTTACTGGATAGAGGCAGCCCCTGGGGAGTGTGTAACTTTGCAGTGTTTTTCTCAGTGAGGGGCAGTCCTCGGTGAGGGACTTGGCAGCGAGCTGTCCCTAGCCTACACTCCTGGCACCCAAGGAAGTGTGTGCCTGGGCCCTGAAGGGAGATCCAGTATCGATCCCACATACCCAGAGAGAAGAAAGGCAGGTTGGGTGGGCACGAGGGGCCGAGCAGGGCCCTGCTGGCTCAGGTGCGCATCACGGCAGGAAGCAGATTGACGTCGCCATCAAGGTGTTGAAGCACAGCACGGAGAAGACAGACAAGGACGAGATGATGCGCGAGGCGCAGATCATGCACCAGCTGGACAACCCCTACATCGTGCGTCTCATCGGTGTCTGCAAGGCCGAGGCCCTCATGCTCGTCATGGAGATGGCCGGCGGCGGGCCCCTGCACAAGTTCCTGCTTGGGAAGAGGTGAGCCCCAGCTGGGCTGGCCATCTGGAGCTTGTGGGCCCAGCAGGCCTATCTGTCACTTACGTATGTGCTCCAGCCACCAGGGCACACTCGCTTTCACACAACTGTAGACACACTCACTCCTGCCATCCTGCACACCCACACTCACTCCCATGGGGCAGGGCTGTTACCAGCACAGCCGTCAGAGTCTGACCTGCAGCTCTGCCGCTAACTAGTGTGACACCGGGCAGGTCTCTCAGTTCGTCCGTGCCTCAGTTTCCTCACTGGTACCGCAGTGCTCTTGTGAAGGGCTCTTGTGAGGCTTGCATGAGTTGATATTTATAAAGTGCTTATAACAGTGTCTGGCCCTGCTTGTAAGAGCTTTAGTTTTGCCCTCGTGAAATTGCCCATAGTCGATTGTCTTTGACCTAAAGCAGGGTCAGCAAACTGTAGCCCATGGTGTCTTTGGTACTGCATGGCTTTGCATTTTTTTAAAAATATTTTTATTTATTTCTAGGAGAGAGAGAGAGAGAGACAGCGTGAGCAGGGGAGGGTCAGAGAGAGAGGGAGTGACAGACTCTGAAACAGGCTCCAAGCTCAGAGCCTGGCAATCAGCACAGAGCCCGACGCGGGGCTCGAACCCACGAACCGTGAGATCATAACCTAAGTGAAAGTCTGACGCTTAACCGACTAAGCCACCTAGGCGCCCCTGCATGGCTTTGCATTTTTAAAGGTTGTACAAGAAAAAAAAAAAAAAAGAAACAGAAGAATACGTGGCAGAGACCACATGTGACCTGCAAAGGCTAAAGTATTTACTATCCTGCCCTTTATAGAAAAAATCTGACTCTCAATCTAAAAGAAATTGCAATTTCATTTGTGTTCCCTCATGCCTCAAACCCTCACTCTCATAGACAGTCTTTTACACTCACTGAGGTGTGTGACCCTCAATTCATGTTCTTGCTGGTGCATGTACATTCACAGCGTACTCTAGCTCGTGCTTTCATGGTGCATCCTGGCTCATACATTCAGTTATCCTGAAGGTTTTCACTGGGCAATCTCTCTGTAATAGGGACTATTACCAGCGCTTGGGGCTCATCAGTGAACAAAAGAGACAAAGATCTCTGTCCTATATTCTGGCTGGGAAAAAGAGGCTTTCGATAATAATTATAATACAATATAGAGTATGCTGGAAGAGAAGTAGTATAGAAAAGAGGATTGGGAGTGTTAGGGTAGGAGGTAAAAAGTGAGAAGGTGACATTTGTGCAAACTGAGGGAGGCAGCCAAGTGCAGTTGTGGGGGAAGAAGCCAGTGCAAAGGTCCTGAGGTGTGTCTGTGCCCTCTGTGGTGAGGGAAATGTGAGGAAGATTCTGTGGCTGCAGCAGAGTGAGTGAAGAGGAGCAGGGGAGCTGATGTGGGTAGGGAGGTGATGGGGCAGGTCATGCAGGGCCTTGTGGGCCTCGGGGAGACCTTGGACTTCTACCGTGAGTGAGGTGGGAGCCCTGGGAGGCTCTGAGCAGAGGAAGTAGCAGGACCGGGCTCCTGTGGTCGGAGGGACAGGCCATGGGGAGTGGGGGTCGTGGTGACTGTTCTTTCTGGTCCAGGCTGATGACGATGAGGGCTGGACTGGGATGGCAGAAGCAGAGGTGGAGAGAAGTAGAAGGATTCTGGAAGGATCTGAAGGCAGAGCTGCCAGGGTGTGCTGACAGATTAGAAGTCAGATGAGAGAAAGAGGCGCTGAGGGCAAGGCTGGTGCTTCTGGCCGAAGTCAATGAAAGGATGTGGCTGCTGGGGAAGAAGGGGGACAGTGGCAGTGGGCGGGGGTGGGCGAGAGCTGGGTGTGTATGAGAACAACCAGGAACTTAGCTTTGTCTTGATTTTATTGTTTTCAAATTTATGTACTAATTTTGATAGAGACAAGAGTAGGAGAGGGACACACACACACACACACACGCACACAGAGAGAGAAAGAGAGAGAGGAAAGAGAGAATCCCAAGGAGGCTCCACACCCAGCACAGAGCCTGACATGGGGCTCAATCCTACAACATTGGGATCATGACCTGAGCTGAAATCAAGAGTTGGACACTTAACTGACTGAGCCACCCAGGTATCCCTGTCTTTATTAATTTTGAGAGGCCCATGAGACACCCCTCAACACCCCCCCCCCCCCGCAGGGCACAGAGAGGATGCAGATAATTGTATAAGTTTGGGAATCATAGTATGTGGGAGAAATCAAGAGTTGGACACTTAACTGACTGAGCCACCCAGGTATCCCTGTCTTTATTAATTTTGAGAGGCCCATGAGACCCCCCTCAACCCCCCCCCCCCCCCGCAGGGCACAGAGAGGATGCAGATAATTGTATAAGTTTGGGAATCATAGTATGTGGGAGAAATTGAAAGTCTGGAGACTAGAGGAAGATGGGAGGCTTTGCCTCTTCTGTTCACCCCCACCCCCACCGTCTCCCCAGCCCTGTGCCTGGCACACAGCAGATGTTCAACAAGCACCTGTTGGCCACATACTCAGCTGGGTCAGAGGATTGGGCTTTGCTCCCTTGGGAACTCGGGCCGTCCCCTCCCAGCTGACCCTGCTTTCCCCCGCACCCCAGGGAGGAGATCCCAGTCAGTAATGTGGCAGAGCTGCTACACCAGGTGTCCATGGGGATGAAGTACCTGGAGGAGAAAAATTTTGTGCACCGTGACCTGGCGGCCCGCAACGTCCTGCTGGTCAACCGGCACTATGCCAAAATCAGTGACTTCGGCCTATCCAAGGCGCTGGGTGCCGACGACAGCTACTATACTGTGAGCCCCCACCCCTCTGGCAACCAGGTGGATGGGGTTGGAGGGTGGAGGGTCCCTGAGCCCTGCCCTGGCAACATCTCCCCATTCTCAGGCCCGCTCGGCAGGGAAGTGGCCGCTCAAGTGGTATGCGCCGGAGTGTTTCAACTTCCGCAAGTTCTCCAGCCGCAGTGAC
The DNA here is from genome assembly GCF_003009895.1 of Hyaena hyaena. Lineage (NCBI taxonomy): Eukaryota > Metazoa > Chordata > Mammalia > Carnivora > Hyaenidae > Hyaena > Hyaena hyaena. The sequence continues at coordinate 3,063,053 of NW_024080698.1, forward strand.
GTCTGGAGCTATGGGGTCACCATGTGGGAGGCCTTCTCCTATGGCCAGAAGCCCTACAAGGCAGGCATGGGCAGAGGCGGGCGGGCAGGTGGCTGGGTGGGAAGGTGGGGTGAGGGCGCGGTGGCCTTGGTTACTCACATTGCACTTGGCTCTGGCTTGAGCAGAAGATGAAGGGCCCCGAAGTCATAAGCTTCATCGAGCAGGGCAAGAGGATGGAGTGCCCACCAGACTGTCCACCTGAAATGTACACACTCATGAGTGACTGCTGGATCTACAAGTGAGTGCCAGTGGGTGGCAAGGGTACCTGGCTGAACTGACGCTTGGGCCTGGGGCCAGAGGTCATGGTGCCCAATAGTCCAAAACTCATCCCATCCAAGACTCACTCAGTTCACAGCCTCCCACACCCAGGAGCTTTACTCTCTGCACCTATGCTAAATGCCTCAACACATGGACCCTATAGTACTCCAATGGGCGAACACCCCAACACTCTACCTGTAAACACCTAGTGCTCCAGCATCTAAAACCTCGGGCCCCCCGCCAGCCAACACTCAACACATTGATCCTGCAATACTCAAACAAGGCAGTACTCTTTTACCCAAAATATAGTACCAATGGTCAGGGCATGTCATAGTACTCCACTCTAATTCCTCAGTCCCCCACTGTCCAGAATTCAACACCTATTTACCCTGACCGGCCAACACTACAGCACCCAAATACTCAGTACATTCAAAACCTCCACCTCTGCCCAGTGTTCAAGCTCAACACTTGAACAGCCCAACTTTTAACACCATCAGTATTTCAACTTCCCATCAGACAATAGGCAATATGCACCCAAACAAGATACTGTTCTACACTGAGCCATGCAATGCATGGATATTTCAACATGTTGGATACTCCAACATCCATTATTCCATTGGCCAGCACCTATGACATTGACACCTAAACACCCAAGCAACCCAATATATAGATATTCTATTTATTATAAATAATAAATGATCAGTCTATCCAATGCGTGTTAACCTGGTCTCCATTGGGAAATACTCAGTAAACCAACACCCCAATACTGAAAGAGGCTCACATCCAACACTATACATGGATATTCCATACACAGTACCATTAATGGCCCAACTCTCCACTAGCTGAACCCACCAACAAGGCTCCAGTGTTCTGCCAGATGAGTGAGAGGCAGTGTACTTGCACCCATGAAAGCCCACACCTAGCATCCAAATACACTGGCCCTTGGCACATGTGCAGTACCCCAGCATTCAGTATCACAGGCCCCCTTCATTGATAGTTGTAACCCCAACACTCAATGAATTCAGTTCCCTAAGTCTTCACCAGTTAACACTCAACAGATGGTTCCCCCAACATCCTGTATGCTGGCAGCTCTTCTATTACATGGTACACAACCACCTGAATTCTAGTACTCTCACACCCCAAATCGTCTCCATTACCAAAAACTCCATCACCCTGACAGCCCCACTGATTTTATTTTTTTAATGTTTATGTATTTATTTCGAGATAGACAAAGCCAAGCAGGGGAGGGGCAGAGAGACAAGGAGAGAGAGAGAGAGAAAGAGAGAGAGAGGGGGGGAGAGAGAGAGAGAGAGAGAGAGAATCCCAAGCAGGCTCTGCGCTCTCAGTCCAGAGCCTGTTGTGGGGCTTGAGCTCACCAACCGTGAGATCATGACCTGAGCCGAAACCAAGAGCCGGATGCCTTACTGACTGAGCCACCCAGGTGCCTCCCCACCCACGCACTGATTTTCTGAGCCTCTTGCGTGTCTGCCCTCCAGCTGAGGCTGGGTTCTGAGGATGTGGTCAGTGGCTCGGATCTACCCAACCCCCCCACAGGTGGGAGGACCGCCCAGACTTCCAGGCTGTGGAGCAGCGCATGCGGACCTACTATTACAGCTTGGCGAGCAAGGCTGAGGGGGCCCCAGGGCCTGGAAAGGGAGCGGAGACTGCTCTTGCCTGAGCGCCAGCCTGCCTGGGGCCTGTGAGCCTCGATGCCCCAGCTTCAGCCCCCACCCTAGGACCTCCAGTCTGGCTCCATCACTTCAGCTTTCCTGCCCAAACCAGCTGGGCTGTCTGTAGTAAGGCAGGCAGCTGAAGCCTCAGGGTAATACTGACCTAGCTCTCCCCACCTGGTCACCCGTCCTCTCTGGCTGGGGGAGGAGGGAGGGCCCTGGGAGGGTGGGGTTGCATAGCCTGCTCTTGGGCTGGTATCTACTGGGGATCCCTGAGCTGAGGGAGCATTGCTTACAGTAAGCACCCTCCTTCCTCTGGCGCCTGGAGGGGAAGACTCTGGGAATTCTCAGGTGGCAAGACCTCAATCATTTAAATAAACTCAGCTTCTCTCTTGTTTGAGTCTCTCATCTTTTCTGCCGTGAGAGGGTGGAGGGTGACCAGGAATGGGGGTGGGTCATTGGAAGGGGTCAATGAGAAGTGCCTGAGCACAGCTTTTGTGTGGTCCTGGACGTGGGCCCCAGGGTCTGGGCATCTGGTTTTCCCACTTCTCTCCCCTGGGGACATCTTTGTGTGAGGAGCTGTGGCAGAGTTGGGGGACTGAGGTAGGTACACTGCTGGGCCTCAGCTTCCCTGTCTTTGTGGATTGTGTGAGATGGGCGCTCTCCATGCCGGCTGCCTGTTAGCATCACCTGGAACGATTTTCACAAACGCCAATCACCGCTCCCCCACGCCCCAACACGGGTGCATTTTAAAGTGTCTTCAGGTGATTCTATCACCTAACACCCTACTCAACGGCCCCACCTTCTTCCCTGGAGACAGAGAGTCACAGCCGGGACCTTCATCACCTAGTGTCCCAAGTGCTGGCTTAGTCCTGCTAAGTCCTGTCCCCAAGCTCTTGCTGCTTCAGTTTCCCCACGTGGAAAATTGGGATGTTGGAGCATAGAACCCACCAGGTCAGGTGAAATGGAGCCAGGCTTCTGCACTTCTTTTCTGAACTTGCTTCCCTTTGCTCAGCTGTGACTGGCCCCATCCCCAGTTCCCAGCCATTGCCTCATTCTCTTGGCTTGGCCGCTACAGCGACTGCCTCAGGGCAGCCATGAAACCCACTCAGCCAGGGAAAGGCAAGGAGATATTCTGTGGCTTCTGGGAAGGCAAGTTTTTTCTTTTTGTGGCTGTTTTGTGGAACTATGGGGGAAGGATGGGGGTTTTATCTGCTGTGTGGCGTGGGAACATGAGGCCAGGTGGGTGATGCCGGTGAGAAAACCCCAGAGCCAGGACACTGACATTGAGATTATTAATTTAGGTATAGACTTTAACTGGTTTCACCATTTACTGTTGAATTTTAATAATTGTGGGAGCCCGACAGTGACCACAAGAATGCGTGGTTAGGGACGCGGGGATGTGCCTGCACACGGGGCTCCCTGCCTGGGCAAAGCATGCCTGCAAACAGGGTGCTCTGCCAGGAGGCCTGCACACAATATCCAAGTTTAATGTTCCGCTCGCAAACGAGGGAACATGCCCTCCTCAGAAGTAAGGAGAAGGCTGGAATTGTGGGCAGGCCTCTTAGTAAACATGTTGTGGTCGCTTCCTCCCTTTGCTCCCCCCTGTCCTTGAAAGGTGTTTGGCTACTGGCCCTTAATTGATAAAGGAATGCATCTTGTAGATTTCAGTTTGTATCCAGTTACTGGGGTATAAAATAAACCGCAAGAGGGGCTCGCGTAGAATTGTTCCTCTGGCCGGAGTTGTGTCTGTGTCTGTCTTTTGTGTGTGTCTTGTCCTTTGTGTCATTTCGTCCGCAACAATAATCTATATGTAAGCCTCATATTAGCATATTCTTAAATGAAATTTGTACTCCATATGGAAAGTAATTCAGAGAACCCCCGGCTGTGCCGTCAACCCTGGGCACACCAAGACTCTTGGTTATGTACGTTCATTTGCAGAGTAAGCCTGGAATGGTTGGGAGTTGTTTGAGGGTCCCCAAGCCCTGGAGGACCATCTCTTCCTGTGTTTAGATTCAAAATAGACACCGATTGTAAAGATAAACACGTGAGCTTGAATTATTTTGTCCTTCTAGGTGACCATTTGGAGATTTTGTGATTACAATTTAAAACAGTGAAGCCTTGAAACCACAACGTGTAAGACTTTTAGTTGGTAAATATGTGAGCTATAATAACTGAATTTGAACAAAACCATTAAGATTCCAGCATTGGTTTTCAAAGTCAAGAAAATATTACATTAATGGTGACATTCTGTGGCTTCCCGAACTGTAGTGTTTGCAGATATTTCAGTTTTATTAAAGTTTGCCAACAAGGCGGGGTGCCTGGGTGGCTCAGTCGGTTAAGCGTCCAGCTTCGGCTCAGGTCATGATCTCGCGGTCTGTGGGTTGGAGCTCCCTGTCGGGCTCTGTGGTGACAGCCAGCTCAGAGCCTGGAGCCTGCTTCAGATTCTGTGTCTCTCTCTCTGATCCTCCCCTGCTCACGCTCTCTCTCTCTCTCTCTCTGAGAAGTAAATTAAAAAAACATTAAAAAAATTTTTTAAAAACTTTGCTAACAAGTTACTGGATAATTCCATAATTACATAAAGTGTTCTAGAAGAAGGGAAATACATTTTCACTGGGTTTCTTTTATGGTCATCATTACTATTTCATTTTATGATTGTTGCTGAAAATTATTTTATAGGAAGGGGGTATTAAAAATCCCCTCTGAGTGTCAAATACACTGGGAACGTGTGCTGGCAATAAATGTGGAATGAACCAATTAAAGAAAGTGTGATTCCACATAGGTACCACCAGGTGCCGCTGTTCTCCAAGCCAACGTCTCTCAGTTCCTCAAATCTGGTCCTAGCTCCTGTCCAACGTTTGGACATCTCAGGCTCCATCCTGGTCCCCAAGACCCAACTTCTGTCCCCAGCAATCCACTCACTCCAGAACCACTTGCAGGGTCTTTCCTACCAGCAGCTCTGACCAAGTCCCTCCACCTTCTTCCAGAGTTCCCCGAGCATATCCATTCTGACTCTTAATCTCTGGGTTTTTGCATTTACTGTCTCCTTTGCCTGAGATTCATTTCTTCTTCATTAAACAAATTATTACTTGATAATTTGAAATGTTATAACTTGTCAATATAAGGTGTAGAGCATTTTACTTTGGTAGATATATATATATATAGTATATATATAAATTATAAACATTGTATCACATTACATCACAGTACAGTGTTACTGACTATATACATTATCCTGTGCATTAGATATCTATGGCCATTTTACTACTGGTTGTAAGCTTCTACTCTTAAACACCATTAGTCATATTCCTCTGCACCCTAACATATAAGTGACATCGTTAGTACTTGTCTTTCTCTGTCTGAATTATCTTGCTTAGCATGATGTGCTCAAGGTCCATCGATGTTGTCACAAATGGTGTCTTGGAGTGTAGTGGAGTTCAGTTTCCCCTACATCTTTCTGTCTTCATTTCTTGTTCTCCCTGTTTTGTTCACTGTCTGTTTTTGTCCGTTTCTGTCTGGCTCTCTCCATCTGTACTTCTCCTTTCCTGAACCTCCAGACCTCACTTCCATTCAAATATGTATTGAGCACTTACTGAGAAGACTAGCCTGGTATGAAGGGGAGGGACTGAGGGAAGTAGTTTCTGATATTTGCTTGCTTACCTTCCTATGATGAGCAGCTCATCACCTACCAAGGCAACCCAAGCTGGTTAGTGAGGTAGCATTCTTTCAATTGCCAACCCCAAACCGGATCTTCACCCCTTTCTCCATGGTCCCAAGACTACACAGAACTCACCTCTTTCTCCAAAAAGAGATCTTACTCTTCCTATATAAAGCTGCAATGTGCCTATTCTGGAAATGTGTCATGAATAACATAGACCACTGAGTAACCAGTGCTGTGATGGTGGAAGCCAACAGGGCCCTGGGTGTTCAGAAGAGACTCTTGACCTAGCTGAGGAGGGGTCAATCTGGTGGGCTTCCTGTAGGAGGTAACATATAAGCTGAGTCTCTGTAGGGTGAGTGAGATGTGGTTGGGGGAGAGGTGAGCAAAGTGTTCCAGGCAGAAGGAAGAGCATGTAGAGGTGAGAGAACAGGCTTTTGGGAACCCAAATCGGTTTTGAGTGGCTTTAGAGCATTGTGTTTCAGTGAGGCTGCTGAGGTCAGTAAAGGGATAATGGGGAACCTGGAGCAGTGATCTTTGTGGGAGACAAGTGGCACTTTTTTCTTTTGTACTTCCTAGGGGCTTGCTGGGAGGCAATTTATACTGTCTCCCCTCTCCCTGCCCCCTGGTTCCAGATACATGGCTGTATTCTTCCTAGCATAGGTTTTTTTTTTTTTTCTTAAGTTCTTTTATTTGAGTGTAGTTGACACACAATGTTACATTAGTTTCAGGTATACAACATAGTGATTTGACAAGTTTATATGTTCTGCTGTGTGGAGTGTGGCTACCCTCTGTCACCATACAATACTATTACAGTATCATTGACTATAGTCCTGATACTGCGCCTTTTATTGCTGTGACTTAACTGTTCCATAACTGGAAGCCTGTATCTCCCGCTCCCCTTCACCCATTGTGCCCCTCCCCCACCCTCCTCCTCTCTGGCCACCATCGGTTTATTCTCTGTGTTTATAGGTCTGCTGCTGCTTTTTGTTGTTGCTGTTGTTGATTTTTTTTAAGATTCCATATATGAGTGAAATCATATGGTATTTGTCTTTCTCACCCTGACTTCTTTCATTTAGCGTAATTCCCTCTAGGTTCATCCATGTTGTCACAAATGACATGATCTCATTCTTTTTTATGTCTGTGCAATATTCCTGTGTGTGTGTGTGTGTGTGTGTGTGTGTGTGTGTGTATGTATCACATCTTTCTTACCCATTTTTCTATTGCTGGACACTGAGTTGCTTCCATATCTTGGCTATTGTAAATAATGCTGAAATAAACATAGGAGTGCATCTATCTGTCTTTTTGAATCAGTGTTTTCATTTCCTTTGGGTAAATACCCAGTAGTGAAATTATTGGATCATATGGTATTTCTATTTTTAATTTTTGGGGGGAAACCACTATACTGTTTTCCATAGCAGCTGTACAAATTTACATTCCTACCAACAGTGTATGAGGGCTCCCTTTTCTCCACATTCTCACCAACATTGTTATTTCTTGTCATTTTGAATTTTGCTATTTTGACAGGTGTTAAGGCGATAGCTCATTGTGGTTTTGATTTACATTTCCTGGATGATTAGTGATGTTGAGCATCTTTTCATGTGTCTGTTAGTTACCTGTATGTCTTCTTTTGGAAATATGTCTGTTCAGGTCCTTTGCCCATTTAAAAGTCAGATTGTGTGTGTGTGTGTGTGTGTGTGTGTGTCGGGTGTTGAGTAGTATAGCTTCTTTATATATTTTGGATATTAACCCCTTATCAGATTACGTCATTTGCAAATGCAAACATCTTCTCCTATTCAGTGGGTTGCCTTTTTGTTTTGTTGGTGTTTTCTTCACTGTGCAAAAGCTTTTTATTTTGGTGTGGTCCCAGTAGTTGAATTTTGCTATTTTTCTTGTTAGAGGAGACAGATCTAGAAAAATGTTGCTATGGCCAATGTCGCAGAAATTACTGACTATATATTCTTCTAGAAATTTTATGGTGTCAGGTCGCACATGTGGGTCTTTAATCCATCCTGAGTTTATTTTTTGTATGGGGTTAGAAATTAGTCTATTTTTTTACATGTAGCTGTCCAGTTTCCCTACACCGTTTATTGCAAAAACTGCGTTCTCCATTGTATATTCTTGCCTCCTTTGTCATAGATTAATTGACCATATAAGCATGGGCTTATTTCTGGGTAGTCTATTCTGTTCCATTGATCTGTGTGTCTATTCTTTTTTTTTTCAAAAAAATTTTAATGTTTTTTATTTATTTCTGAGAGAGAGAGAGAGAGAGAGACAGTGTGAGTAGGGGAGGGTCAGAGAGAGAGGGAGACACAGAATCCAAAGCAGTCTTCAGGCTCTGAACTAGCTGTCAGCACAGAGCCCGACGCAGGGCTCGAACCCATGAACCGTGAGATCATGACCTGAGCTGAAGTCCGATGCTTAACCAACTGAGCCACTCAGGCGCCCCACTGTGTGTCTATTCTTGTGTCCATACTATACTGCTTTGATTACTACAGCTTTGTGGTATGTCTTGAAATTTTGAATTGTGATAACTTCTGCTTTGTTTTTCTCCCTTGATACTGCTTTGGCTATTTGGGGTCTTTGGTGGTTTCATACAAATTTCAGTATTATTCTAGTTTTGTGAAAAATGCAGTTGGTATTTTGATAGGAATTGCATTGAATCTGTAAGATTGCTTTGGGTACTATAGGCATTCAAACAATATTAATTCTTCCAGTCCATGAGCATGGAGTATCTTTCTCTTTGTGTCCTCTTTAATTTCTTTTATCAGTGTTTCATAGTTTTCAGAGTACAGTTCTTTCACCTCTAGGCATTTTATTCTTTTTTGGTGAAATTGTAAATGGAGTTGCTTGCTTAATTTATCTTTTGTTACTTTGTTATTAGTGTATTAATTGCTACTATTTCTGGGTGTTAATTTGTATCCTGCAATTTTACTGAATTCTTTTATTCTAATAGTTTTCTACGTATAGTATCATGTCATCTACAAATAGTGATAGTTTAATTTCTTATTTACCAATACAGATGCCTCTAATTACTTTTTCTTGTCTGATTGCTGTAGCTAGAACTTCCAGTACTATGTTGAATACAAGTGGTGAGTGTAGATATTCTTATCCTGTTCCTGAGCTTAGAGGGAAAGCTCTCATTTTTGCTACTGAGAAAGATGTTAGCTGTGGGTTTTTCATATATGGCCTTTATTTTGTTGAGGTGTGTTTCCTCTAAACTCAGTTGTTGAGAGTTTTATCATGAGCAAATGCTGAATTCCGTCAAATTCTTTTTCTGCATATATTGAGATGGCTGTATGATTTTTATCCTTCATTTTATTGATGTGGTGTATCACATTGATTAATTTGTGAATATTCAACTATTCTTGCATCTTCAGAATAAATCCCATTTGATTGTGGGGAATGATCCTTTTAATGTATTGTTGGATGTGATTTCCTAATATTTTGTTAAGGATTTTTACATCTATGTTCATCAGGGATATTGGCCTGTGGTTTTGTTTTTTGAAGTATCTTTGTCTGGTTTGTTATCAAGGTAATGCTGGACTCATAGAATGTGTTTGGAAGATTTACTTCCTCTTCCATTTTTTGAAATATTTTGAGGAGACTAGGTATTTACTCTCCTTTAAATGTTGGTAGAATTTACCAAGTTCTGGTCCTGGATTTTTATTTATTTATTTTTTAAATCCAGGTTAGTTAACATATATTGTAATAATGGTTTCAGGAGTAGAACTCAGTGATTCATCACTTTCATATAATACCCAGTGATCATTCCACCAAGTGCCCTCCCTAATTCCCATTACCAGTTAGCCCATCCCCCACCCAACACCCCTCCAGCAACCCTCAATTTGTTCTCTGTATCTAAGAGTCTCTTATGGTTTGCCCCTCTCACTCTCTCTCTCTATCTTACTTTTCCTTCCCTTCCCTTAAGTCCATCTGTTTTGTTTCCTAAATTCCACTTATGAGTGAAATCATATGATATTTATCTTTTTCTGACTGACTTATTTCACTTAGCATAATACACTCACTCTAGTTCCATCCACATTGTTGCAAATGGCATGATTTCATTCTTTTTGATTGCTCAGTCGTATTCCACTGTGTGTGTGTGTATCTTTGTATATATCTTTATATAAAGATATATAAATCACATCTTCTTTTTCCATTCATCAGTTGATGGACATTTGGCTCTTTCCATAATTTGGCTATTGTTGATAGTGCTGCTATAAACATTGGGTGCATGTGCCCCCTTGAATCAGTGTTTTTATACTGGATTTTTTTGGATAGTTTTTTGATTACCGATTAAACTTTATTACTAGTAACCAATCTGTTCACATTTTCTATTTCTTCTTGAGTCAGTTTTTGAAAACTGTGTGCTTCTAGGAAGTTATCTATTTCTAGGTTGCCTAGTTGGCATATAATTTTTTTGTACTATTAAAAACCTTTCTACTTCTGTGGCGTCAGTTGTTACTTCTACTCTTTCATTTCTGATAGTATTTGGGTCCTTTCTTTTTTTCTTGATGAGTCTGCCTGAGGGTTTATCAATTTAGTTTGTGTTTTCAAAGAACCAGGTCTTGGCTTTGTTGAGTTTTTAAATTGTTTTTTTAGGGGATGCCTGGGTGGCTCAGTCAGTTAAGTATCCAACTTCAGCTCAGGTCAAGATCTCATGGTTCTTGGGTTTGAACCCTGCATCAGGCTCTGTGCTGACAGCTCAGAGTCTGGAGCCTGCTTCGAGTTCTGTGTCTCCCTCTCTGCCCCTCCCCCATTTGTGCTCTGTCTCTGTCTCTCAATAATAAATAAACAAGCAAATACATACATACATAAAATAGTCTTTTAGTCTCCATGTCATTTATTTCTGCTTTGATCCTTATTATTTTCTCCCTTCTACTCACCTTGGACTTTGTTCTTCTTTTTCTACATTGCTTAGGTTTAAGTTTAGATTATTTATTTGAATTTTTTTTTGTTTCTTGAGGTAAGCCTGTATCATTATATCCCTCAGAACTGCTTTAGCTGGGTCCCAAAGAATTTGCATCATTGTGCTTTTATTTTCATTTGTCTCTGTGTATTTTTAAAACATTTCTTCTTTGATTGCTTCATTGACCCATTGGTTGTTTAGTGTCATGTTGTTTAGCCTCCACATGTTTGTGTCTTTTCTAGTTTTTTCTTGTGAATGATATCTAGGTTCATACTGCTGTGGTCAGAAAAGATGTATGGTATGATTTCAGTCTTCTTAAATTTATTGAGACTTGTGGCCTACCGTGTGATCTACTTTGGAGAATGTTCCATGTACACTTGAAAAGAATGTGTATTCTGTTGATTTGGAGTGAAATGTTCTTTAAATACCTGTTATCTCCATAGAGCCTAATGTTTCATTCAAAGACACTGCTTCCTTATTGATTTTTCTGCATGGATGATCTATCCATTGATGTAAGTGTACTAGGGGTGTTAAAGTCCCCTACTATTATTTTATTACCATCAATTTCTCTCTTTATGTCTGTTAGTATTTATTTAGGTATTCCAGTATTGGGTGCATAGATATTTACAACTGTGATATCCTCTTATTGAATTGATCCCTTTGTCATTATGTAGTGCCCTTCTTTGTCTCTTGTTACAGTCTTTGTTTTAAAGTCTATTTTGTCTGATATAAACATTTCTACCCTGCTTTTTTTTTTTTTTACTTCCATTTGCATGGGAAATATTTTTCTATCCATTCATTTTCAGTCTGTATGTGTCTTTAGGTCTGAGGTGAGTCTCTTGTAGGCAGAATATAGCTGGGTCTTTTTTTTTTTTTTTAATTCATTCTGCCACCTTGTGTCTTTTGATTGGAGAATTTGGGTTATTTGCATTTAAAGTAATTATTTTTTTAAACTTTTAAAAAATGTTTTATTTATTTTTGAGAGAGAGAGACGGTGTGAACAGGGGAGGGTCAGAGAGAGAGGGAGACACAGAATCTGAAACAGGCTCCAGGCTCTGAGCTGTCAGCATAGAGCCCAACACGGGGCTGGAACCCACGAACCCATGAGATCATGACCTGAGCCAAAGTCGGACGCTTAACTGAATGAGCCACCAAGGTGCCCCTAAAGTAATTATTGATAGGTATGTACTTATTTTCATTTTCTTATTTGTTTTCTGTTTATTTTTGTACTTCTTCTCTATTCCTCATTCTCTTGTTCTCTGTGTGATTGATGCACTTCTGCAGTGTATGTTTGGCTTTCTATGTTTTGTGTGTCTATTATAGGTTTGGGTTTGTGTTTACCATGAGGTTCTTATAGAACATCCTAAGTATGCAGCAGTCTAATTAATTTGATGGTCACTTAAGTTCAACCATATTTTAAAAAAACCTTTCTTTTTTTCCCCCTCCTCCACATTTTATGTATATGCCATCATATTTTACATATTTTAATTCATAATTTTCCTATATCTAATTGTGGTCGTTTCTTTTCCATTTAAAGAAGTCCTTCTAACATTTCTTGTAAGGCCATTTTAGTGATGATAAACTCTTTTATTTTTTGTTTCTCTGGGAAACATTATATCTCTTTTGAATCTGAATGATAAGCTTACTGGGTTTTAGGTTTTCTCCTTTCAGCGGTTTGAGGACACACCGCTCTCTTCTGGCTTGCAGTGTTTCTGCTAAAAATCAGCTGATAGCCTTATTTCCCCTTGTACGTAATTTTTTGTTTTTCTGTTGGTGCTTTAAAAATTCTCTTTATCATTAATCTTTGATGTTATAATTGTTATGTGTCTTGGTGTGACCTCCTTGGGCTCATCTTGTTTGCAGCTCTCTGTGCTTCTTGGACCTGGATGTCTATTTCCTTCTCTATTTAGGGAAGTTTTCAGCTATTATTTCTTTTTCTTTTTTAAATTTTTAAAAAATATTTATTTTTGAGAGAGAGAGAGAGAAAGATAGCACTAGTGCAGAAGGGGCAGAGAGAGAGGGAGACACAGGATCCAAAGCAGGCTCCAGGCTCTGAGATATCAGCACAGAGCCTAACGTGGGGCTCAAACCCACAAACTGTGAGATCCTGGTCTGAGCCAAAGTCCGAGGCTTACCCGGCTGAGCCACCCAGGTGCTCCTCAGCTATTATTTCTGCAAATGAGTTTTCTTCTCCCTTTCTCTCTCTCTCTTCCTCAGAGACCCCAATAATGCAAATGTTTATTGATTTGATGTTGTCCAAGAGATCCATTAACCTATCATCAAAAGAAATCAATCTTCCAGGGCACCTGGGTAGCTCAGTTGGTTAAGCATCTAACTTTGGCTCAGGTCATGATCTCATGGTTTGTGAATTTGAGCCTCATATGGGGATCTGTGCTGACAGCTCGGAGCCTGGAGCCTGCTTCAGATTCTGTGTCTCTGTCTCTCTCTGCCCCTGCCCTGCTCACACTGTCTCTCTTTCTCTCTCAAAAATAAATAAGCATAAAATAAAAAATTTAAAAAATCAAGCTCCCTCCCGCTTTCTACTATTTATTTATTTATTTTTGAGAGAGAAAGAGTGAGAATGGGGGAGGGGCAGAGAGAAAAGGGAGACAGAGAATCCAAAGCAGGCTCTGCACTGATGTGGGGCTTGAACTCATGAACCATGAGATCATGACCTGAGCCAAAGTCAGACACTTAACTGACTGAACCACCCAGGTAGCCTGTCTGTCTGTCTGTCTCTCTCCCTCCCCTTCCCCTTCCTCTTCCCCTACCCCTTCCCCTTCCCCCTCCCCTCCTCTGTTCAGCTTGAGTGCTTTCCATTACCTTGTCTTCTGGATCATTGATTCATTCTTCTCCATCCACTAGTGGACTGCTGATTTCCTCTCATGTATTTTCTTTATTTCAGTTATTGTATTCTTCAACTCTGGTTCCCTTTAAAAAACAATCTTTTTTGTAATGTTTATTTTTGAGAGGTAGAGAGACAGAACATGAATGGCAGAGGGGCAGAGACAGAGGGAAACACAGAATCTGAAGCAGGCCCCAGGCTCTGAGCTGTCAGCACAGAGCCTGATGCGGGGTTCAAACACACAAACCATGAGATCATGACTGAGCCAAAGTTGGGCGCTGAACCGGCTGAGCCACCCAGGCGCCCCAACTCTGGTTCCTTTTTACATTTTCTATCTCTCTATTGAAAGTCTCACTGAGTTCTTTCATTCTCCTCTTCAGCCCAGTGAATATCTTTATGATCATTACTTTAAATTCTTTATCAGGCAAATTGCTTCTCTCTCTTTCAGTTTTTCTGAGGTTTCGTCTTGTTTCTTTTGGAGAATATTCCCATTTCGCTTCACTTTTTGTGTTTGTTTCTATGGGATGGTGGAATAGCTACTTCTAAATTTGAAGGAATGGCCTTGTGTATGGTCAGTGACTTTGGGGGCCGACTGGAGCTGTGGCTGCTGTGGGCTGGGGGTCCTGGGGTTTTCCACACCGTGGAAACCTACAGTTTCAGGAGAGCTGTAGGTGAAATGGATGCAGATCAGGGCGTCCCAGTTTTCTGTGTGCTGAGGGCACACTGGCAGGTAGCTGAAGCTGAAGTGGATGCAAACTGGGGTGTTTCCGGGTCTTGGCACAAAGGGTACCCTGAAGAGGTGGCGGGAACCGAGGCAGGGTACAGGTTGGGAGGTCCTGGGGCTCTCTGCCAGGACAGCTGGGTGGGCAGCTGATGCTAAAATGAGTGTGACTCAGTTTGGTTTCTGGGCTCTTTGCACAACATCGGCCCCGGAAGGACAGCTGAAGCCGAATTGGGTGCAAGCTTTGGTGTCCCAAGGTGGCCATCGCTGTGGGTGTTTTGGCCTGATGACTGGAACTGAGGCCAGTGGGGGCGGGTGTGTCCCAGGCTGCTTCACACAGTGGGCGCCTGGTGGAGCAGCTGGATATGAAGCAAATGTCAAACAGAGAGGTTCTGGAGCACTCTACTCTGGGGGTGCTCTAGCAAGCTTCTGAAGCCAAAGCGGTGTGGCCTTGGAATGTTCCAGAGTGCTTTGCGCTCCTGTGTCACCTTGGCACAAAGGCTGGGGTTGCAGTGGACGCTAACCAGGGATACCCTGGTGCGCACCACCCTGTGGACAACTTGGTGGGGTAGGTGGGCTGGTGCGGGCTATGGGCCCAGGGTTCACCGTGGCAAAAAGCTGGTTAGACTGTCCGGACTGCACATTAGTCTGTGCCTGTAAGGTAGGGGGTAGTGTAGACCGTGTCTGTCAGCCCCTGCCATCCGGAGAGCGGAGAGCGGAGAGCGTTGCAGCAGACCCTCCCCACCATTTGGTAGAGTTCAACGCAGCTCTTTAATATGCTAATTGCTCTTGTAAACTACAGGTTTTTTTCTTTGCCCAAGGACAGAGGTACCCGGTCCTGGTCCCTTAGTACTGTCCCTCCCCACCGCAGTTTGACGAGTTGGGGGTGGGGATTCCCTTTGTTACAGGTATAGGTATATACCTGTATAGGTGTAATTTGATGTGTTCCATGGAAGAGGTGAGTTCAGGGTCTTCCTATAATGCCATCTTGGACCAGAACGCCTACCGTTGTGTTTTATCATTTAAAAAATCTTTTCAAACTTCAGTGGGAAAAATCATATTTCACTGCGTGCATGAAGAGAAATTAGCATTTCTCCTTGTAAGTGGCATGGTTGAACGATGTTTTCAGATGTGCCTTTGCGTATTATGAGGCCTCTCACCCACCAGAGAATACAGACCATCTTAGGAACAAAAGAAAAGCTCTCCACGTGGGTGGGAAGTGATATGGCAGTTTTCCCACTCTCCTTTGCTTTATCTTTTTTCCCCTCTCCTTTTATGTCCCTTCACAGTTTTAAATTTTTCTCTTCTCTGTTGGAGGCTGGGGTCCCCTGTGCCTATTGCTTTGTCCTTATCCGGGGCTGTCTTTGAGCTCAAAGGACAGAGCTGTGAAACCCCAGGAAGGTATTCTGTGTGAGAAAGTTCTGATGTGCTACATAAATTTCCCATTTTAATTCTCAAAACGTCTGTCTGTGGTGGATGATGCGATTTGAAGCGAGATTGGGGAGCAAATGGCTAAGAAGGAATTCTGAGACGTTTTTGGTGCAAAAAGGTTAATTTTATTATACCACGGGCATGGGACCTGTGGGTAGAAAGAGCTGCCCTGGGGTTGTGAGGAGTGACTGATTATATACCTTTAAGTCTGTGGAGGGAGGGGGGATAGAGATAAAGTAAGTTTCTAAGAAATTTCTGTATGCTGAGAGCAGGGTCTTACAGGACCCTGAAGATTTAGCTATTGTCAAGATAAGGTGGCTTTTAGTTTTTAATAAAATGTAACATTAAGGCATTGAGGCAGCCATAAACTCCTTGAGGACTGTTACCTGATTCATCTTCTGTTTCCTTGAGTCTACTATTTATTCTATCTAGTGTATTTTAAATTTCGTTTATTGTATTCTTCATGTTCAATTAGTTCCTTTTATCTCTTTGCTAAGTATCCCACCGATGTCTGCCATTCTTCTTAAATCCAGTGAGTATATAGGGGCGCCTGGGTGGCTCAGTTGGTTAAATCCAGTGAGTATCATTATGATTAGTACTTTAAATCCTCTATCAGGCATAGTACTGATTTCCATTTTGCTTAGGTTTCTTGCTGTTATTTATTTATTTATTTTTTAATAATTTTTAATTTATTTCTAGGAGAGAGAGACAGTGTGAGCAGGGGAGGGTCAGAGAGAGAGGGAGATACAGACTCTGAAACAGGCTCCAGGCTCTGAGCTGACAGTCAGCACAGAGCCCGACGCCGGGCTCGAACCCACGAACTGTGAGATCATGACCTAAGCGAAAGTTGGACGCTTAACCGACTAAGCCACCCAGGCGCCCCTCTTGCTGTTATTTTGTCCTGTTCTTTCATTTGGGACGTATTCCTCTGTCTCCTCATTTTGTCTAGCTTCCTGTGTGTGTGTTTCTCTGTGCGAGGAATGTCAGCTACGTCATCTGCTCTAGAAAGTAATGGCTTTGCGAAGAAGAGGTCCTGTAGTGCCCTGCAGCGTCCTCTGCACACCACAACCTGGCACTTGAGAGGTGTCTCTTATGTGTGATGTGTGTACCTTTTTGTTTTAGCTGAGCCACTTTTTCCTCTAGTCCAGTCATCTGCAATGGCTTTCCTTGCCTCTTATGGGCAGTGTTTGATCCTTGTGGTGTCAGTGGGCCAGTCTGAGGATGCCTCGGGCTTGTGTTGAGGCAGACCAGGCATTTTCTAGAGATACAGTAGCACCAAACTGCAGGATGCTTTCCCTGTTTGGTCCCCTGAGAAGCTTTCACTGGTGAGTGGGGTCTGCAGTAAGACCCGTTGACTGCCTCCAATCCACTGCTGGCACCACAGTGACTAATGTGTGTGGTTATGTTTCTCTCTGGGGCAGGAGTCTCTCTGCAGTGGTCCTGGCCCCTGCAGGGGCTGTTGGCACAGTGCCAGGCTTACGGCACTGCTTTGGATGGAGTCTGGCCCAGAGCATATTGGGGGGCGGTGGTGGGGTGGTGTGGTGGGCCAAGGCATTAGCCAGTTTGTATGCCACAGGTCTGCTGTGGGAGTGGTCTTGCAGCAACGCGATGGAGGCAAGTCTGTCCAGAGGGGGTGGGTCTGGTGAAAGTGACCTGGAGGGGCGGAGGGGCAGGAGGCTGTGTTAGCCAGTTAGGTAGCAAGTATTGGCGCACTGCTGGTTCCAACAGGTGGACATGTGTTTATGCTGGGTGGCAAGGGGTGGGGGGAATGGCACCTGCCAGCTTCTTCCTTCCTGTTGGCAAGTCCCAGTGATCTCTGTCCCTCCAGGACATGCTCTAAGAGTAGCAAGTAACTCTCCCTCCTGTATGCCCAGGCGGTTTTTAAACTGCTGCTTCTGCACAGTATCTCATGGGCTGTTTGTTGTGCTGTCTAAGGGGGGGGGGATTCAATTTCCTCTAGCCCTCCTAGCTCTCCCAGAGTTGAGCCTGCTGATTTTTAAAATTCCACATTTTAAGTCCTGGATGTATGAACTCTTGAATTGAGGCCCCTCTGGTCTTCAAAGCCAAGTGCTATGGGGATTCATCTTCCCCATGCGGGCTCCCTGGTATGAGGGCCCATTCCTCTCCCTTCTCCATGCCTGAGGTGTCTCCCTCTTGGGGATGGTCTGCAGGTCCTTTTTGCTCCTGACTACTTCCGCTTTTCCTACCCTCTTCAATGTGGTCTCTTCTCTACATTTAATTTTGGAGTTTTTCTGCCAGTCTTTGGGTTTTTTTCTGGGTTATTTACACTGGCTGTGAGTATTATCTAGCTGTATCCATGGGACAAGGTGAGCTTAGGGTCCTTCTTTCCTGGAAGTCCCCAGTACCATATTGTTTTGATTATTACAACTCTAAAGTATATCTCCAAATCTGGGATTGTGATACTCCTAGACTTTTCTTTCTCAAGATTGCTTTGGCTATTTGGGACCTTTTGTGGTTCCATACAAATTTTAGGATTATTTGTTCTAGTTTTGTGAAAAATGTTCTTGGTATTTTGATAGGAATTGCCTGAAATCTGTAGATTGCTTTGGATAGTATGGGTATTTTAGCAGTATTGATCCTCTGATCCATGAGCCTGGAATATCTTTCCATTTGTGTTTTCTTCAATTTCTTTCACCAGTGTTTTATAGTTTTCAGAGTATAGGTCATTCACTTCCTTGGTTAAGTTTATTCCTAGGTATTTTATTATTTTTGGTGCAATTGCAAATGGGATTTTTTTCTTAATTTCTCTTTCAGCTACTTTACTATTAATGTATAGAGAAATGCAACTGATTTCTGTATATTTTTATCCTGCAACCTTACAGAATTTATTTATCAGTTGTAGTAGTTTTTTTGGTATAGTCCTTAGGGTTTTCTATATATAGTATCATGTCATCTACACATAGTGAAAGTATTACTTCTTTCTTACCAATTTAGACGTCACTATTAGTCTTTACAATGGATCTCAAAGCCACTGGCCTACATTTTAAAACCCAGGTATGGAAAATAGGGGGAGAAGTTTCCAAATTAATGGGTAGCCTATTACCGATCCATTTGGAGAGGGCAATAAAGCAATAAGCATGTGACCTCTCCTCAACTCTCCACTTTCATGTGATGTAAAATAATCTATGCTGGGCCCATGTGCCTTACTTTTTGATAGTATTAATACAGGGCAATGGCTATGTAAGGAAGATTTGTTCATGAGATTCGTGATGGGGCTCATTCTACCCCAGTCATGGTGGGGAACCAGTTTCTTATAATTGATGTATTATTGCACAATTTGTAATAATTGATGAAAACCTGCCACTTTGCAGGTTTTATTTGATCAATAGAGGCTTTTTTTTTTTTTTTTAACATTTATTTATTTTTGAAAGACAAGAGTGTGAGTGGTGGAGGGGCAGAGAGAGAGGGAGACAGAATCCGAAGCAGGCTCCAGGCTCTGAGCTGTCAGCACAGAGCCCAATGCGGGGCTCGAACCCTCAGACTGCAAGATCGTGACCTGAGCTGAAGTTGAGCGCCCAACCGACTGAGCCACCCAGGCACCCCTGGAGAGGCTTATTTTTTCAAAAAGAATGAGATCTCACTATTTGCAACCGCATGGATGGATCTAGAAGGTATAATGCTAAGTGAAATAAGTCAGATAGAGCAAGATCTATACCATATGATTTCACTCACATGTGGAATTTAGGAAACAAAACAAACAGACAAAGAAAAAAAAAAAAAAAAGGAAAACCAGACCCTTAAATACAGAGAACAAGCTGGTGGTTGCCAGAGGGGAGGTGGGTAGGGGGATGGGTGAAATAGGTGAAGGGATTAAGACTACATTTATTGTGATGAGCACTGAACAATGTATAGAACTGTTATATTAGTTTCACACAGTAAAATATAATAAGTTAAACACTATGTTAACCATACTTCAATAAAAAATTAAAATTAAAAAAAAACAACCATCAGGACACTTTCTTTTTCCTTCCCTAATTTCTTGTTCTGATTTTCCTCAGGTGAGAAAGAAAGAGGAAAAGAACTAAGAAACCACAATTGTGATCGTGAAAAGTCAGTAGTGTTTTCTGCCCTACCAGAGGGCTGGTCTAGCGAATGCCCTGCACAGTGTCTCTGCAGCAGAAATACGCCAGGGTCCTTTTCGCATCGATAGTTGTACTAGACTGACCCCTGGTGGCCATTGTGTCTGGCCCAAAGACATTCTGCAGGTTGTGGCTGGTTCTCCCCGCCCTGTCCACTTCTGCAACTAGTTCAGTGGAATTTCCTCATGAGGATGGTCTCAGTATCCAATCGGTTCTCTCCAGAGTTCATGCCACTTCTAAAATAATTTTTTAAATATTTTTTATTTTTTTTAAAATAAAATATTTTTTATTTTTTTTAATATATTTTTTTTACATTTTTTTAAAAAATATTTTTAAAAATATTTTAAAATATTTTTACATTTATTTATTATTAAGAGAGAGAGAGAGACAGAGCACGAATGGGGGAGGGGTAGAGAGAGAGGGAGACACAGAATCCAAAGAAGGCTCCAGGCTCTGAGCAAACTGTCAGCACAGAGCCTGATGCGGGGCTTGAACCCACGACCCACGAGATCATGACCTTTAACTGACTGAGCCACCCAGGTGCCCGTAAAATAAATTTTTGATTCCAATTTTATAAAATGTATATATTTGCAGCACTGTTGGGCCACATTTTCTGTGATTTCCTTCACATAAGATTTCTCCTGAAAATTAGAACCACGGATCTCCCTTCCCCCCGCTCCCTCCCCCCTCTCCTCTGAGACCATGAGAATATACTGATTGTGATCTCATTTGTCCTCATTAGGTTGACTGATGTGTCTCTGAAGGTTTAGTTTGGGAATACATTTGTAAAGGAAGTATTGCTTATGGTGACCGTACATTTCCTATTAAAAGCAGAGGGTTAGAAGAGAATGTGCAGTAAATCTGCCTTTGGGGGGGTGGGGACAGGAGGATGGAGTTGGGGCAGAGGAGGGGTGTGCTTTTCTCAAAAGGGCAATTATAGGGGAAGGAGAAGGGAATGATGGAAGACAGTGGGTCATTCTCAGCAGCAGCAGCAAGCCCTGGGGTTCTGGGCGGGCCATGCACCGTCAAGGGCTCAGGTCTGCAGATATTTTCAATAATGGCAGTAAAGGCATGCCTGCAAACACAAGTTCAGAAATGAGAGGGTGACTTAGGGTAAAATAATTAAGTTACAGAAGAATGCTGGATGTGTTAAAATTTGCAAGCCCCCACTAGCTAATTAGAGAAGAAGATGGGAGTTGATGGGCGTAGATTGCTGATGCAGCCTTTTCTTTCCAGAAAAAAATGGGTGGTGGGTATGGGTCAGGAGGATCCCTCAGACTATGTAGGGTGAGATACCTTAGCCAAACCCAGTACCTCTAAGAAACCTGCCCTGGCTTTGTGGTCACGGGGTTTTCTGATAGGGACTGAAGCAAGAACCATCCAGTGTCTGCTGTGGACCCAGGTGTGTGGTGAAGGATGGGCAAGTGCAGGGGGCAGGGCCAAGTGAGGTGGCAAGGAGCTCAGAGCATGCCAAGTCTGTGGTCCATTCCTACTGCCGGTATTAGTTAAGTCCCCTGGAAAGTTTGATTTTCAAAGGCTTAACACTTGACGTGCCCTTGGAATAACTTATCACAGTGGCCAATAAGAATAGAAAGTGCTGCCATTTACTTATTTATTTTGAAAAATGTAGTTGAGATATAATTGACATAAAACATATTAGTTTCAGTTGTACAACATAATGATGTGATATTTGGGTATATCACAGAATGATCACAATGTCTCATTAACATCCATCGCCATATTTTTTGCCCTATAAATGAGAATATTTAAGATTTGCTCTCTCAGCCACTTTCAGATATATATTACACTATTGCTTACTATAGTCACCATGTTGTGCATCGCATCCCACGTTGTTTATTTTGATCCCCCTTCACCCATTTCAGCCCCAACCACCAGTTGATTCTCTTTATCTATGAGTTTGATTTTTTGTTTTATTAAAAATTTTACTTATTTTTTAAATTTTTTTAATGCTTTTATTTATTTCTGAGAGAGAGAGAGAAAGCGTGAGCAGGGGAGGGTCAGAGGGGGAGACAGAATCTGAAGCAGGCTCTAGGCTCTGAGCTAGCTGTTAGCACAGAGCCTGACGCGGGGCTCGAACCCACAAACGGTGAGATCATGACCTGAGCCGAAGTCGGACCCTTAACCGACTGAGCCACCCAGGCGCCCCTGTTTTATTAAAAAATTTAAAAATTATTGTTATTCAAGTAAAATTAATATACAGTGTTACATTAGTGTCAGGTACAAAAATAATGATTTAACAATCTTATACATTTATTAATGTTCATCAGTCAGTGTACTTTTAATCCCCTTTCTATCACTAATCCCCCATCAGCATCACCTCTGGCAACCACCAAGGTGTTCTCTGTATTTAAGAGTCTGTTTCCTTGTTTGTCTCTTTGTTCTTTATTTGTTCATTAAATTCCACATGAATGAAACCATGTGGAATTTGTCTTTCTCTGACTTATTCCTGTTAGCATCATACCCTCTAAGGCCATCCATGTTGCTGCAAATGGCAAGATTTCCTCCTTTTTATGGCTGAGTAATATAACATTGTGTGTGTGTGTGTGTGTGTGTGTGTGTGTGTGTGTACATCACATCATCTTTATCCATTCATCTCTCAGTGGACACTTGGGCTGCTTCCATATCTTGGGTATTGTAAATAATGCTGCAGTAAACATGGCAGTGCATATAGCTTTTTGAATTAATGTTTTCACTTTCTTTGGGTAAATATCCAGTAGTGGAATTACAGGATTATAGAGTAATTCTATTTTTAACTTTTTGAGAAATCTGCGTACTGTTTCCCACAGTGGCTTCACCAATTTATATTCCCACCAACAGTGCATGAGGGTTCCCTTTTCTCCACATCCTTGCCAACACGTATTTCTTATGTTTTTGACTTTATCCATTCTGACAGGTATAAAATGATAGCATATCTATTGTGGTTTTAATTTTCATTTCCTTAATGGTTAGTGATGTTGAGCATCTTTTCATGTCTGTTGGTCATGTGTATGTCTTCTTTAAAAAAAAGTCTGTTCATGTCTTCTGCCCACTTTGAAATTAGATTTTTGTTTTTTTGGTGTTGAGTTCTATAAGCTCTTTATATATTTTGGTTATTAACCTCTTATCAGATATATCATTTGCAAATAATCTCCTATTCAGTAGGTTGCCTTTCAGTTTTGCTGATTATTTCCTTTTCTGTGCAAAAGATTTTTATTTTGGTGTAGTGCCTTTATTTTTATTTCCCTTGCTTAAAGAGACATATCTAGGGGCGCCTGGGTGGCTTAGTCAGTTAAGCGTCCGACTTTCGCTTAGGTCATGATCTCGTGGTTTGTGGGTTCGAGCCCCGCGTCGGGCTCTGTGCTGACTGCCAGCTCAGAGCCTGGAGCCTGTTTCAGAGTCTGTGACTCCCTCTCTCTCTGACCCTCCCCTGCTCAAGCTGTCTCTCTCTCCCCTAGAAATAAATAAAACATTGGGAAAAAAAAAAAAGAGACATATCTAGAAAAATGTTTCTATGGCTGATATAAAAAAATTCTATGTTTTCTTCTATAAGTTTTATGGTCTCAGGTAGTGCATTTAAGTGTTTAATCCATTTTGAGTTTCTTTTTGTGTATGGCATAAGAAGAAAGTGGCCCAATTTCATTTTTTTGCATGTAGTTGTCCAGTTTTTCCAACACCATTTGTTGAAGAGACTGTCTTTTCCCTATTGCATATCATTGCCTTTTTTGTCATAGATTAATTAAACATATAAGTATGGGTTTAGTTTTGGACTCTCTAGTCTATTCCATTGATCTGTGTCTATTTTGTGCCAGCACCATACTGTTTTAATTACTACAGCTTTGTAGTATGTGTTGAAATCTGGGACTGTGATACCTCCAACTTTGTTGTTCTTTCTCAAGATTGCTTTGTCTTTTTGGGGTCTTTTGTGGTTCCATACAAATTTTAGGATTGTTTGTTCTAGTTCTGTGAAAATTGTTGGTAATTTGATAGGGATTGCATTAAATTTGTAGTTTGCTTTGGGGAACATTTTAACAATATTGGTTCTTCAATCCATGCATGGTGTATCTTCCCATTTGCTTGTATCATCTTTGATTTCTTTCATCATTGTTTTATAGTTTTTGGAGTACAGGTCTTTCAGGTCCTTGGTTAAACTTATTCACAGGCATTTTTATTGTTGGGCTTTTTTTTTTTTTTTTTTTTTTTT
This sequence comes from Hyaena hyaena, assembly GCF_003009895.1. Classification (NCBI taxonomy): domain Eukaryota; kingdom Metazoa; phylum Chordata; class Mammalia; order Carnivora; family Hyaenidae; genus Hyaena; species Hyaena hyaena. The sequence goes on from NW_024080698.1 coordinate 3,086,888, forward strand.
TTGGCGCAATTGTAAAAGGGGTCGCTTTCTTAATTTCTCTTTCTGCTACTTCGTTATCAGTGTATTGAAATGCAAGAGATTTCTGTATATTAACTTTGTATCCTTTAACTTTACTGAATTAATTTATCAGTTCTAGTAGTTATTTGGTGAAGTGTTTCAGCAGGTTTTCTCTATATAGTATCATATCATCTACAAATAGTGCAAGGTTTACTTCTCTACCAATTTGGATGTCATTTATTCCCTTTTTTGTCTGATTGCTATGGCTAAGACTTCCAGTACTATATTGAATAAAAGTGGTGAGAGTGAACATTTTGTCTTATTCCTGATCTTGGGGAAAAGCTCTCAAGTTTACCCATTGAGTATGGTGTTAGCTGTGGGTTTTTTGTATCCAGACTTTATTAACTTATGTTTCCTCTACCACTACTTTGTTGAGAGTTTTTATCATGAACAGATGTTATACTTTACTAAGTGCTTTTTCTGCATCTATTGATATAATTATATGGTTTTTATCCTTTTTCTCGTAAGTGTGATGTATCATGTTGATTGATTTGTCAATACTGAACCACCCTTGCATCCCTGGAATGAATCTGCTTGATAGCGGTGAATGATTTTTTAAAATGTATTGTTGGATATGGTTTGCTAATATATTTTGTTGAGGATTTTATGTTCATCAGATATTGGCCCGTAGTTCTCTTTTTCTGTAGTGTCTTTATTTAGTTTTGGTATCCGGGTCATGCTGGCCTCGTAGAATGAATTTGTAAGCTTCTTTTTCCAATATTTGTAATAGTTTGAGAAGAATAGGTATTAACTCTTCGTTAAATACTTGGTAGAATTCACCTGTGAAGCCGTCTGGTCCAGGACTTTTATTTGTTGGGAATTTTTTCATTACTGATTCAGTTTTATTGCCAGTAATCAATCTGTTCAAATTTTCATTTCTTCCTGATTCAGTTTTTTTTAACTCAAGATTTTATTTATTCATACAGATTCAATATATGTTCAAAAAGCATATACATATAAAAAGACTATCAGAAAAAATATAAAAGATGATTATTTCATCTCCGGTTAATGGGACTGAATTTTTTTCTTCTGTTTTGAAAATCCTGTTAACTATAAACATAGCAGTTAAGATTTCTAGATTATACAGAAATTAAATCCAAGTCACACTCATTACTGGGAATGGATTTTGGATGAGTTTCTTAAATGTTTTCTCACATGTAAAATATATAGGGTACACAATAGTCAAGCCCTTTGTATCACAGGATTCCTAGATTTGGTAATACGTGTGAAGGGTATTACACAGTATACGACAGTATTATAAACTGAAAAAGGGAATCTTAAAAAACAAACATCTTCAGCTGGTGTCCTGTACAGCATGTCAATTATATCCCAGAAATAGTTTGTTAAAATACAGCTTCATGTCGCCTTTCTGATGACTATCCTTTACTTTATCTAAATGTCTACTTTAAGGAGCATCTGAGTGGCTCAGTCTGTTAGGCGACCAACTTTGGCTCAGGTCAGGATCTCAAGATTAGTGAGTTCCAGCCCCAGATAGGGCTCTGTGCTGACAGCTCAGAGCTTGGAGCCTGCTTTGCATTCTGTCTCCCTGTCTCTCTGCCCCTCCCCCGCTCATGCTCTGTCTCTCAAAAATAAACATTAAAAAAACAAAACAAAACCTTAAATGTCTACTTTTACAGCATCCCAGGAGAAAATGCCATTTTCAACTGAAAAAGCTCACTTTTTCCATTTATATTTAGGAGATGATTCTTTCCACCGAAGGTCAGCAAACTAATTTGCATTTTATAAAGTATCTCATACTGAGGCACAGATTCCAAACCATAGTTTGTAGTTGTTGTTGTTGTTGTTTTTTGTTTTTTGAAGCTTCCGTCCAAAACATGTTTTATTTCCTCTGTGACCCCGGAAATCTCCTGTATCTGCCTATCAGGATAAAGAAAAAAGGAAACAATATGGCGGAGATCAGACTCTGAAGAATTAAAGAATGTGGAGCCCCAGGGACGCTACATGCAGACCACGGGGTTCCTGTTTGCTATTAAGACTCTGGTCCGAAGGTTCAGTTTTCCTAGAGGTTAGCTTTCCACTTCCGGAACGGAGTCACGGGGATGGCAGCCCTGCGATCTAATTGAAAGGCGGGTCAGGACCTCTTCTTGGTGACACTGAGATGCTAGAGCTGGTGGGGGTGGGGGGGTGGGGCGGGGACTTGGACACGCCTTGATGGCCTTGATGGCCTCGAAGGCCGCCGCCTGGCGCCCCACCGCGTGGCCGAACTCCTGCTAGGTGAGGTAGGGTCTGCTCAGCCCGTAGTGGTTCTCCACCTCTGTCTCCAGAATAGAGGTTCTGCTTTGCACGGAAAGACACGCAGCGCAGCCGCCGGTGCTTCTCCATCCACTGCCTGCCAGGAATGCGGTTGCGGCGGTATATGTTCTTTTAGGTGTATGTAAGGTTTTTTGAGTTTCCTTGCTTTTTGAGTAGGGGCATATTGTTATAATCTTCCTTAGAATAGTTTTTGCTGCATTGCAAAGATTTTCCCCAATCCACGTTTCTTGTATATAATGTCATACATTACATAATTTTATTTTATAAACCCCTTGACTGGTTTTTATAGAGATAATTGATTTTTCTGTTTTTGCGTTTTAAGTTGTGTATTGGTTTTATAAGTGATTGGTACTTTTATTATGTCTGCATTTACCTGTGAAATTTTGTCCTTTGATAATTTTTTTAAACTCCTGATTATGGCCACTTCTTTCTATGCAAAGAATTCCCTTTAAAGTTTATTGTAAGTCTGGTTTAGTGAGGATGAATTCCTTTACTTTTGTCTGGGAAACTTGGTCTCTTGTATTCTGAATGAGAGCCTTGCTGGTAGTGTATTCTTTGGTTGCAGGTATTTTCCTTTCAGTACTTTGACTATATCATGCCACTCCCTCTGGCTTTCAAAGTTAATGCTGAATAATGAGCTGTTGCTTTATAGGGTTTCCCTTGTATGTAACTATTTTCTCTTACTCCTTTAGAATTTCTCTCCTTATCACTACTTTTATAATTAATAATTTTAATTATTAGGTGTCTTGGTGTGGACCTCCTTGGGTAGATTTTGTTAGGGGCTCCCTGTGCCTCCTGGATCTGGATGTCTGCTTCCTTTCCAATATTAGGAAAGTTTTCAACTATTATTTATTCAAATAAAATTTCTTCCCTCCTCCCCTTTTTCTCCTCCTGCTGGGATTCCTATAATGACAGTATTATTATGGTTGATGATGTCACTGAGTTCTCTTAACCTAATCTTTTTTCTTCTCTTGCTGTTTGGCTTGGTTGTACTCCATTACTCTGTCTTCCCTCTTACTCACCCATTCTTAGGCCTCTTCTAATATGTTACTGATTCTGTTCTAAGGCATTTTAAATTTCAGTTATTGAGTTCTCTGTCTCTTATTGGTTCTTTTTTATATTTTCTATATCTTTGTTGAATCTCTCACTGAGGTCCTCTGCTCTTTTCTCAAGTCCAGTAAGTATTTTAATGACCATTACTTTGGATTCTCTATTAAGTATACTGCTTATCCTTGTTTCATTTAGCTATTTTGCTCTTGTTTTGCCTTATTCATTAATTCAGGACATATTTCTTTGTCTCCTCATTTTGTCTAACTCTCTGTGTTTGTTCCCGTGTATTAGAAAGTCATTACATCTCCTGATCTTGAAAGTAGTAGCCTTATGAAGAAGAGGTCCTGTAGTGTCCTATAGCATAGTGTCCTCAGTTCACCAGAACCAGGTGCTTCAGCAGTGTCTTCTAGTTGGGTTGCATGCACCTTACTATCGTGGTGAAGCCATGTTTGCTTTCAGTCCAGTTGACCACAATGGCCCACTTTCTCTATTGTGGGCACGGTTTGGTCCTTATGCTCTTAAGGGGATAATCTGGATCTGCCACGGGCTTCTAGTTGGGCAGGGTCATCAGTCAGACCAGATGCCTGCCCTCAGCCTGCCTCCCATTTCAGGAGTTGCACTGGACTGCAAGGTTTTCTCTCTCTCAGTTGTCACCTGAGAGGGTTTTCAGGTGGTCAGGGCCTGTGGTTCAACCAGATGCCTTCCTCCAATCCATCTGTTGGGCCTGCAGTGACCCTGAACTTCAGATGTCTTTTCACATGCTGCTCCCTGAGAGGTTATTGTTGGTGGATGGGGCCAGCCAGCAGACCAGATGTCTGTCCTCAGTCCATCTGCTGAGCCTGTAGTTAGTTGACCTGGTGTGTGTGGTTATCTTCTCCCTTCCCCAGGGTAGGAGTCCCTTTGGAGTGACACTAGTCCCTTCCCAGACCACTTTCAGGGTGTGTTGCAGCAGGAACCACTTTGGAGGGATGCCTGCTGAGTGGGGCAGGTTAGATGGTGCGGATCTACAGGAGAACTCAGAGGCAGGGTGAGTGTTGATGGCAAAGTAGGTACACAGTGTTCTCGCTGGTTCCTTCAAGTGTCTGGGCTATCTAGGCTGGTGTGTGTGGAGGTATAAATGGTGCCTTCCAGCTCTTGTTCTTGGGTAAGTCTCCTAAAGATCTCTGCCCCATTCAGTGTATGTTCTTAGATTAGTAAATAAACTTCCTGCCAGTATACCCAAGGCACTTTTCAAGGGTGTGGTAATCTTTTATCTCACGTATCCATTAACAACTTACTGCAGTTTTAGTTAATTTTACTACTTTTGTTTTTAGCCTTTAGACCAGTTTTATAAGGGATTAACCCACCACTTTCACAAGGTTAGATTATTCTGAAATTCACTACATATTTATCTTTACCAATAAAGCTTATACTTTTTTTTCAGTTGTATAATTTTTAAAAATTTATTAATTTATATCCAAGTTCGTTAGCATACAGTGCAACAATTATTTCAGGAGTAGATTCCTTAATACCCCTTATCCATTTAGCCCTTCCCCCGTCCCACAATCCCTCCAGTAACTCTGTTTGTTCTTCATAGTTTAGAGCCTCTTATGTTTTGTCCCTCCTCCCTGTGTTTATATTATTTTCGCTTCCTTTTCCTTATGTTCATCTGTTTTGTATCTTAAAGTCCTCATATGAGTGAAGTCATATGATGTTTGTCTTTCTCTGACTGACTAATTTCACTTAGCACAATACCCTCTAGTTCTATCCATGTAGTTGCAAATGGTAAGATTTGATTCTTTTTGATTGCTGAGTAATACTCCATTGTATCTATACACCACATCTTCTTTAGCCATTCATCTATTGATGGACATTTGGTCTCTTTCCATACTTTGGCTATTGTTGATAGTGCTGCTATAAATATGGGGGTGCATGTGCCCCTTCGAAACAGCACACCTGTATCCCTTGGATAAATAGCTAGTAGTGCAATTACTGGGTATAGGGTAGTTCTATTTTTAATTTCTTGAGGAATCGCCATACTGTTTTCTAGAGTGGCTGCATCAATTCCCGTTCCCACCAGCAGTGCAAAAGAGATCTTCTTTCTCTACATCCTCACCAACATCTGTCGTTGCCTGAGTTGTTAACGTTAGCCATTCTGACAGGTGTGAGATGATATCTCATTGTCGTTTGTATGTCCCTGATGATGAGTGATGTGGAGCATTTTTTCATGTGTTGGTTGGCCATCTGGATGTCTTCTTTGGAGAATGTCTATTCATGTCTTTTGCCCATTTCTTCACTAGATTATTTGGTTTTTTGAGTGTTGAGTTTGATAAGTTCTTTATAGATTTTGGATACTAACCCTTTATCTGCTTTGTCATTTGCAAATATCTTCTCCCATGCTGTCAGTAACTTTTTACTTTTGCTGATTGTTTCCTTCATTGTGCAGATGCTTTTTATTTTGATGAAGTCCCAATAGTTCATTTTTGCTTTTGTTTCCCTTGCCTCTGGAGATGTGTGGAGTAAGAAGTTGCTGTGGTCAAGGTCAAAGAGGTTTTTGCCTGTTTTTCTCCTCAAGGATTTTGATGGCTTCCTGTCTTACGTTTAGGTCTTTCATCCATTTAGGGTGTAAGAAAGTGGTCCAGGCTCATTTTTCTGCATGTCGCTGTCCAGTTTTCCCAGCACCCCCTGCTGAAGAGACTGTCTTTATTCCAATGGATATTCTTTACTGCTTTGTCAAAGATTAGTTGGCCATATGTTTGTGGGTCCATTTCTGGGTTCTCTCTTCTGTCCCATTGATCTGAATGTCTGTTTTTGTGCCAGTATACCATTTTGATGATTATAGCTTTGTAATACAGCTTGAAGTCTGGGATTGTGATGCCTCCAGCTTTGGTTTTGCTTTGGCTATTTGGGGTCTTTTCTGTTTCCGTACAAATTTTAGAATTGTTTGTTCTAGCTCTGAAGAATGCTGGTGTTATTTTGATAGGTTTTGTATTGAATATGCAGATTGCTTTGGGTAGTATTGACATTTTAACAATATTGGTTTTTCCAATCCAGGAGCATGGAATATTTTTCCTTTTTGTGTGTGTCTTCTTCAATTTCTTTCATAAGCTTTCTATAGTTTTCAGTGCATAGATATCTCACCTCTTTGGTTAGACTTATTCCTAGGTATTTTATGGTTTTTAGTGCAATTGTAAATGGGATCGATTCCTTGATTTCTCTTTCTGTTGCTTCATTATTGGTATATAGGAATGCAGCCAGTTTCTGTGTACTGATTTTATATCCTGCAATTTTGCTGAATTCATGGATTAGTTCTAGCAGTTTTTTGGTAGAATCTTTTGGATTTTCTATATAGAGTATCATGACATTTGCAAAGAGTGAAAGTTTGATGTCCTCCTGGCTGATTTGGATGCATTTTATTTCTTAGTGTTGTCTGGTTGCTGATGCTAAGACTTCCAGTACTATGTTGAATAACAGTGGTGAGAGTGGACATCCCTGTCTCGTTCCTGACCTTAGGGGGAAAGGCCTCAGTTTTTCCCCATTGAGGATGATATTAGTGTTGGGTCTTTCACATATGGCTTTTATGATCTCAAGGTATGATCCTTCTATCCCTACCCTCCTGAGGGTTTTTATCAAGAAGGGATGCTGTATTTTGTCAAATGCTTTCTCTGCATCTGTTGAGATGATCATGTGGTTCTTGTCCTTTCTTTTATTGATGTGATGAATCGCATTGTTGTTTTGCAGATACTGAACCAGCCCTGCATTTCAGGTATAAATCCCACTTTGTCATGGTGAATATTTTTTTAATGTATTGTTGGATCTGTGGTTAATATCTTGTTGAGGATTTTTGCATCCATGTTCATCAGGGAAACTGGTCTGTTGTTCTCCTTTTTAATGAGGTCTTTGTCTGGTTTTGGAATCAAGGTAATGCTGGCTTCATAGAAAGAATTTGGAAGTTTTCCTTCCATTTCTATTTTTTGGAACAGCTTCAAAAGCATAGGTGTTAACTCTTCTTTCAGAGTTTGGTAGAATGTCCCTCGAAAGCCATCTGGCCCTGGACTCTTGATTCTTTGGGAGATTTTTGATTACTAATTTGGTTTCTTTACTGGTTATGGATCTGTTAAAATTTTATATTCTTCCTTGTTTCAGCTTTGGTAGTTTATATGTTTCTAGGAATTTGTTCATTTCTTCCAGATTGCCCATTTTATTGGCATTTAATTGCTCATAATATTCTCTTATTGTTTGTATTTCTACTGTGTTGGTTGTGATCTCTTTCATTCTTGATTTTATTTATTTGGGTCCTTTCCTTTTTCTATTTGATCAAGCTGGCTAGGCGTTTTTCAATTTTGTTAATTCTTCTAAAAGAACCAGCTTCTGGTTTTATTGTTCTGTTCTATTGTTTTTTGGTTTTGATAGCATTGATTTCTGTTCTAATCATTATTACTTCCTGTCTTCTGCTGGTTTTGGGTTTTATTTGCTGTTCTTTTTCCAGTGCTTTAAGGTGTAAGGTTAGGTTGTGTATCTGAGACCTTTCTCCCTTCTTTAGGAAGGCCTGGATTGCTATATCCTTCCCTCTTATGACCACTTTTGCTCTATCCCAGAGGTTTTGGGCTGTGGTGTTATCATTTTCATTGGCTTCCATGTAATTTTTAATTTCCTCTCTAACTTCTTGGTTAGGCCATTCATTCTTTAGTAGGATGTTCTTTAGTCTCCAAATATTTATTATCTTTCCAAATTTTTTCTTGTGGTTGATTTCAAGTTTCATAGTGTTGTAGTCTGAAAATATACATGGTATGATCTCAATCTTTTTAAAAAATTTTTTAAATGTTTTATTTATTTCTGAGAGAGAGAGGGAGGGAGGGAGGGAGGCAGCATGAGCAGGGGAGGGTCAGAGAGAGAGGGAGATACAGAATTGGAAGCAGGCTCCAGGCTCTGAGCTAGCTGTCAGCACAGAGCCTGATGCGGGGCTCAGACACACAAACTGTGAGATCATGACCTGAGCCGAAGTCGGACGCTTAACCAACTGAGCCACCCAGGCTCCCCGATCTTAATCTTTTTGTATTTGTTGAGGGCTGATTTGTGTCCCAGTATGTGATCTATTCTGGAGAATGTTCCATGTATACTGGAGGAGAATGTGGCTTCCACTACTTTAGGATGAAATGTTCTGAATATGTCTGTTAAGTCCATCCAGTCCACTGTCATTCAATGCCATGGTTTCCATATTAATTTTCTGTTTAGATGATCTGTCCGTTGCTGTAAGTGGAGTGTTGAAGTCCCCTGCTATTATGGTATTATTATCAATGAGTTTCTTTATGTATGTGATTAATTGATTTATATATTTGAGTGCTTTCACACTTGGAGCATAAATGCTTACAATTATTAGGTCTTCTTGGTGGATAGACCTCTTACTTATAGTATAATACCCTTCATCTCTTGTTAAAGTCTTTATTTTAAAGTCTAGATTGTCTGATATCAGTATGGCTACCCCGGCGTTCTTTTGTTGATGATTAGCATGATAGATGGTTCTCCATCCCCTTACTTTCAATCTGAAGGTGTCTTTAGGTCTAAAGTGGGTCTCTTGTAAACAGCATATAGATAGATCTTGTTTTCTTATCCATTATGTTACCCTATGTCTTTTGATTGGATCATTTAGTCCTTTGACATTTAGAGTGAGTACTGAGAGATATGAATTTATTGCCATTATGTTGCTTGTAGAGTTTCTGGTGGTGTTCTCTGGTCCTTTCTAGTCTTTGTTGCTTTTGGTCTCTTTTTTCCCCCCCTGTCTTTTCTCAGAGAGTTCCCCTTGAAATTTTTTGCAGGGCTGATTTAGTGGTCACAAACTCCTTTAATTTTTGTCTGGGAAACTTTTTATCAAGTTTTTTAAAGTTTTTTAAAATGTTTTTTTTTTTTTGGAATTTATTTCTGAGAGAGGGAGAGAGCGAGAGAGCGAGAGAGAGAGAGAGAGAGAGAGATAGTGTGAGCAGGGGAGGGTCAGAGAGAGAGGGAGATACAGAATCTGAAGCAGGCTCCAGGCTCTTATCTAGCTGTCAAACAGAGCCTGACACGGGGCTTGAACCCACAAACTGCGAGATCATGACCCAAGCCAAAATCGGATGCTTAACTGACTGAACCACCCAGGTGATCCATCTCTCTATTTTGAATGACAGCCTTGCTGGATAAAGAATTCTTGGCTGCATATTTTTCTGATTCAGCACATGAATATATCCTGCCACTCCTTTCTGACCTGCCAGGTTTCTGTGGATAGGGTCTGCTGCAAACCTGATCTGTCTTCCCTTGTAGGCTAAGGACATTCCCCCCCCCCCCCCTGCTGTTTTCATGATTCTTTCCTTGCCTGAGTATTTTGTGAATTTAAGTATGATGTGCCTTGCTGATGGTCAATTTTTGTTGAATCTAATGGGAGTCCTTTATGCTTCCTGGATTTTGATGTCTGTTTGTCCCACATTAGGAAAGTTTTCCCACTATGATTTGCTCACATAATCCTCCTACCCCTTTTTCTCTTTCTTTATCTTCTGGGATCCCTATGATTCTGATGTTGTTCCTTTTTAATGAGTCACCGATTTCTCTAACTCTTAAAGTGTGCTCTTTGCCTTAGTCTTCTTCTTTTTTTCTGCTTTATTATTTTTCATAAGTTTCTCCTCTATATTGCTGATTTGCTGCTCTGCCTCATCCATCCTTACGTCCATGGCATCCATTCGAGATTGTAGCTCAGTTATGGCATTTTTAAAAATTTCATCCTGACTAGCTTTTACTTCTTTTATCTCCGCAGAAAGGGATTCTAATCTATTTTCATCCCCAGCTAGTATTCTTATTATCGTGATTCTAACTTCTGGTTCGGACATCTTGCTTGTATCTGTGTTAAGTCCCTGACTGTCGCTTTTTCCTGCTCCTCCTTTTGGGGTGAATTCCTTCATTTTGTCATTTTGAGGGAAGAAAAGGAATTAATTAGGTAAAAAAATTAAAATATTAAAAACAACACAAAAAATCACTACATGATGCTAGATCCCAGGGGTGTTTTGGTCTGGTTATTGGAAGGAGCTTGATAGGTTAGAGAAAAAAGGGTGGGGATAGAAAGAAAAAAGAAAAAAAGGGAAAATGTTTGAAAATTTGAAAAAATGAATACAATGAAATAGAATGAAATGAAATGATGAAAGTAAAATAGAACTTGAAAATTTTACAAAAAAGTAAGAAATATAGTAGGAAAAAAATTTAAAAACATTTTAATAAAAACTGAAAATAAAAATATTTTTTCTCTTTCTATATTCAAGAAAAAGAAGAGAAATGAAAAAACAACAAATTGAATAGATGGACCAGTGACAGACTGAAATACGATTGAAATTACGTTGTTTTCCCCTAGAAGTCGAACTAGGAAACACTTTATAGTCTATAAACTAAGCAGGAAGAAAGACTTGTGGTACTCTTGAAGAGTGAGGTTGGCCCAGTTTGGAGGGGCTTAGTGTAACGGTTCCATTCTCCACTAGATGGCACTGCTTAGCTTACTGGGCTAGATTGTTGTGGCATTTGTAGGTGTGTATGCCCATGTGCAGGAAGCGTGAAAGTGGCGTCGCTCAGTTACCCAGTCTCTAGTATTGGAACTCTGTTCTCCCAAATCAGCAATCGCACACCCGTCTTTGTCTCCGGCTTCTGTCCACTCCCCACTTTTACACTGTGACCAAGCTGTCAGGTTGCAAGGTGGCACCTCCCTCCTGAGTTTTATCTCAGATGTGGCTGTGTTTCCCAGCCCCTCACTTCTGAGGGACTGCGACTTTTGACTCGTTCTGACCCTCTGGGGGAGGATCTCATTGAGCAATGGCTGGGTGCTGGCTGTATCCAGGAATGTTTGTGGGATTGTGCTGCTGCTGCTGCTCAGAGACTGTGGGTGGGTGCCAGCCTGGCCCCAAAAAAGGTTCATGGGATTTTGTAGCAGCATTGTTTCAGGGATTATAGAAAATCACAACACACATCTGGTACCAGGCTTCACCCTTAACATCCTTGTTCCAGCACCAGCGAATGTGATTTTTCTCTGGGGTCTTCTGGGACCTTTGCCTGTGGGGAGGCTGCACAGCCTCCACCAAATGTCCTCCCAGGAGGGGAACTGCCTTTTCCTGTGTGGCCCAAGGACCCCCCAGACCTCACTCTCTGCTCCTGGGGTTTTGCTCTTCCCACCAGAGCACCGCCAGGTATCACGCTGTGGAGTTTCAGACTCTGCTCCCCCTGTTTATAGAGTCTTAATGGAATTTAAACCCTCTCCTTTCTCCTTTCTCCCATTTTTGTTCAGTCTCTGTGGCTGTTTCCACTTTTCACTTTCTCTCCAGCTGCTTTTGGGGTCAGGGTGATTTTCCCGTACTCTTCCCCAGTCTCCATCCTCTCTCTGCAAGCAAAAACAGCTCCCTGCCCTCCGCGACTTCTTTTTCCTCCAGTTCACCTCTCTACTCTCCATACCTGCTCAGTTCTGTGGTTCAGGTTGTGCAGATTGTTGTGTTAATCCTCCAATCAGTTTTCTAGGTGTGCAGGATGGTTTAGTGTTGATCTGGCTGTATTTCATGGATGTGAGACACAAAATAAAAACTTCCATGCTATTCTGCTATCTGAGGTTTATACTTTAAGTTTTCCTGTTACTAACTAGTGCTCATTTGTTTTCTTTCAAAGAAATATTTAACATTTCTTATAAGGCCTGTCTAGTGGAGATGAACTACTTTAGCTTTTGCTTGTCTGGAAAACTCCTTATTTCTCTTTCAATTCTGAAGGACAACTTTGCTGAGCAGAGTATTCTTTGTTGGTGGTTTTTTCCTTTTAGCAGTTTTAATACATTGTGCCACTTCCTTCTGGCCTACAAAGTTTGTGATGAAGAATTTGATAGGCTTATGTATATTTCCTCATATCTAGCAAGTTGTTTTTCTATTGTTGCTTTTTTTTCTTAAAAAAAATATTTTAATGTTTATTTTTGAAGGAGAGAAAGAGCATGAGCAGGGGAGGGGCAGAGAGAAGGAGACACAGAATCTAGCAGGCTCCAGGCTCTGAGTTATCAGTACAGAGCCTGATGCAGGGCTTGAGCTCATGAAGAGCCATGAGATCATAACCTGAGTTGAAGTAGGATGGTTAACTGACAGAGCCACCCAGGCCCCCTCTCTTGTTGCTTTTAAGATTCTCTCCCTGTCTTTAATTTTGATACTTTAATTATAATGTATCTTGTTGTGAGTCTTGGCTTAATCTTACTTGGGATTCTCTGGGGTTCCTAGATCTGGGTTTCATCCAGATCTATGTCTATGTTAAGAAAGAAAGTTTCAGCCATTATTTTCTCAAATAATTTTACTGTCCCTTTTTCTCTCTCCCTCCCTCCCTTTCTGGCACTCCTATAATGTAAATGTTGGTCTGCTTGATATTGTCTCATATGTCCCTTAGGCTATCTTCAATCTTTTTCATCCTTTCAAAATTTTGCTTCTCTTATTGGTAAGTTCCAGTGCCTTGTGTTCAGATTTAGTGACCTATTCTTTTGCCTTTTCTAGTCTGCTGTTGAACGCCTCTACTGTATTTCTCAGTTATTTTATTCTTCAGCACTCTGACTTTTATTTGGTACTCTCTTATATTTTCTAGCTCTTTGTTGAAATTCTTACTTTGTTCATTCATTTTCCCCCTGAGATCAGTGAGCATATTTATGACCATTATTTTAACTCTTTATTAGGTAAATAATTGATCTCTGTTTCATTATGGTATTTTTTTTGAGGGTTTATCTGGTTCTTTCAGTTGGCACATACTATTTTTCTTGTCTCTGTGTTGGTTTCTATGTGTTAGATAAAAGTGACCTTTCCAGTTATTTAAGCATGGCCTAATTGGGAGATGGACTTTATTGTTCAACATCTCATTAGCTCTTGGCTGTCTCTCAAGCCTTCATGACTGTTCAAGCAGTCTGCTTTACTTGTGGTGGCACACAGTAGTCGAGGGTGTTCTAAGACCTGTCAGTGTTCTAAAGGGGAGACTCAGCACCTAGAGTTCGTCTGATTGGAAGCCAATCAGTCAGTGGCTTTTAAAGTATGCAAATATACTTCTTTCAGGGAAAATTGGAAGCTGGGTATTTCTGTTGGCTCCCTCTGCATTGAACCTGGATGTGATAGCCAATTAAGAACTGTTTTTTTTGCTACCATCCTGTTGAGTCCGTGAACACAAGTCCTGGTGGCCATGGAGCCAAGCTATCAAGGGAATTATATTTTGGGTGGCAGACACAAAAGCAGGCACCAGACATAAACCCAAACTCCTTTCTTAGAGACACTGATGACCTGGGGAAGTGCAGAGGGTGCTTGCCAGCATCCCAGTATCTGCAGAGGACTGCAGTCAGCCCCTAGATGTGTGTTTAATAAGCAGCATTCCCTTCAGGCCGCAGCTATGAAGATAAGCTAATAGGATTCTTTCACAAATACTGGTGACCCGATACTGGTAGAAGAGAGTGCAAAGATGGTGTCCCCTGGCTTATGTTCCCTGATAGCAACTTCAAAGGCCCCTAGATGAGTGCCAAACCAGAGGCTTGCCTCTCAGAACAAAAATCCAAGACAAGCAAATAAGCTTCTTTCTCAGAAAGACTGGATGTGCATTGTCTGCTGTGCCCTGGGGTGGTGGCCAACCAAGATGTTTGTTACAGTCCCATGAGGCAAGCCCCCTGGCCACCAGAGCCAGGTGATCAAGGGGCATTCCCTGGGTGGCAGGCATGAAAGCCAGAGCACCAGACACATGTACAGGCTCCCTTCCTAGAAATACCATCAATTTGGAGTATGGCAATGGGAAAGTGTGAAGGTAGTGCCCATCTTCTGAGGTCTCTGGAGAGGAGACATCCCTGACAATATCTAACATTACCTCATTTAATATTATTGGCAATTTATCTCTGCAATGGGTAATAACAAGAATCTTGTTAGACTATTTTTTGTGTGTGTGTGATATAAGCTGGCTAGCTATATTAAGATGTAATGCACATGATAACTTTCCCCATTTTCTTTTGTCCTAACCAGGAGTTTATTCTGACAGTTAATAATAGCTTCTCTGAATTTCTCCAACTTTTGTTACCAGTGAGATTACATGAGTATTTCTCTAGGTTAACCTACTTTCTTTAGGATAATGGTCAGCCCAAGAATTATGCTTAGAGTCTGAGTCTTTGTGTTCTAATATTTACTGTTGTTATAGCTATTTTCTTGGAAGTACTAAAGCATATAAAATTGTCTTCGTCATTCAACTTTTATAGCCTTTTGTCAGACTCTTTAAAAGACTCTTTTGAGTTGAACAGTCAAAATCTGTATAACTTTTAACTTCCCTCAAATGTAACTACGTATAGTACAGTAGTAGAATGAGGCATCACACGTATCATCATCCTCACCATAAGTTAGCAAAGTTGGATCCTGGAGTGATACCCATTTCTTGATCTTCTACTCAGGAATCAGCAAAACCTCCTTCCAAGCAGGGTCCAGGGGAAGGCAGAACACCTTTGCCTGTCTCTCTAGGCCACTTGCTCCACCTCACACTCTTTATGTGGTTCTACTGTAGTTTCTGCTTAAGGGAAATGCTGGCAAGTGGCGAGTCACCAGTTCCCAGGTGGTATTAGCTCCCTGACTGAAAGAACTTTCAGCACCATGGACAGCACCCCCAGCCAGTTCTGTGGTCCTGGCTCTTGCCTCTATTTCCTGACCCCCCAACCCCAAGTTCTCCCAGACCCTTAACCCAAGGGGGAGGGAGGTGGGGAGGTGAGTTATTCTTTGGCCTTTGGCCAGCTCTGGCCAGTGACTGATCCCACCACTTCTGCAAGAATCCCTCTGCAGAGTTGGTTCCTTTGCTTCTTTCAGTTCAAGGCTTCAATGAACCCCATTCCGCACAGCCAAGGTGGGTGAAGGGGGCCAGGGGAGGCCAGAATCGTGCAGTTGCAGCCTTCCTAGCACCTTTCCTCCACCTTCCCTTTAGCTTTTAGTCATTTGGCAACTTCTACTTTACTTTTCAATCACAATATAAGATAGGTGTTTATTGTAAAGAATCTACATATAAGTGCCCTGTGCAGTTCAAGCTTGTTCAAGGATCAAATGTATATCGTCATCTAAAAGTATGGGCAGATTTTGTTAATCTGACATTTTAAGAAGGGCAAATTAAAAGTTTTTGTATATTTTTTTATGTCTATAAAATGTACAACTATTTAAATATTATAATTTAGGTCTAATTTTTAAAGTTTGTTACCAATCTGGACATTAAAATTTCAATAACATTAAGTCTTCATGAATTGCGTAGTATCTTAAGAATTTTAGGGGTACCTGGGTGGCTCAGTCGTTTATGCATCCTTTTTTTAAAAATTTTATTTTTGAGAGAGAAAAACACAGTACGAGCAGGGGAGGGGCAGAGAGAGGGAAACATAGAATCCAAAGCAGGCTCCAGGCTCTGAGCTGTCAGCATAGAGCTGATGTGGGGCTTGAACTCATGGACGCGAGACCACGACCTGTGCTGAAGTCAGAGGTTTAGCTGTCTGAGCCACCCAGGCGCCCCTTAGGTCTCCCACTTGGTTTTGGCTCAGGTCATGATCTCATAGTTTGTGAGATGGAGCCTTGTGTCAGGCTCTGTGCTGACAGCATGGAGCCTGCTTGGGATTCTCTGTCACCCTCTCTCTTGTCCTTCCCCCACTCATTCTCTCTCTCAATAAATATAAAAATTTTTGTAAAACTAAGCTATTTAGATGAAATTATTTAAATACTATACACGTGCATATATATCACACACACACACACACACACACACACACACACACACACACAGAGCTTTTATTTTTAAATTAAACTTTAGCCTAGTACAAAGCAAACCACTGTATTTTTTCACCAGAAACTGTTAGATTGAATCCTGTGAAGACATTAGGTGGGTATGCTGCCATACAAATACCTACTGTGAGAGTTACTTGAAAAACCCAAGTAACAGCAGAAGCCCTTGTTTGTAGTTTCCTATTTCATGTGTAGTGTTTTTCAGTCCTGTTGATGAGAGCAGCAGGGGGTGAAATTAGAACTTAAAAAAAAGGAAGGTATGAGGTGCCTGGGTGGCTCAGTTGGTTTAGCATCCAACTCTTGGTTTTGGCTCGGGTCATGATCTCCTGGTTTGGAAGTTCGAGCCCTGTGTCAGGTGTGGAGCCTGCTTAGAGTTCTCTCTCTCTCTTTCCCTCCCTCTCTCTCCCCCGGCTCACGTGTACTCTCTCCCTGTCTCAGAATAAAAAAAAACTTAAAAAAAAAAAAAAAAAGCGTTTGGGAGTCTCAAGTGATTCTTAAGAAGGGACAAATTTAGGAGCCTTAGTTACGTTTACTGAGGTGAAGTTTGCCAACAAAATTCTTTCTTTTGTAAATGAGGGTGAATATGAAGCTCACCCGTTTTCATGGCTTTGCAACACCACATTCGCATTGGTGTAGAAAGCGAATGTCAAGCCTTAAATGTATCCCGGTTTGGCAGGTGCGCACAGGAGATTGTGCTAGTGAGACCACACGAGGTCCGAGTCTGCCACGAGCCCAGAGAGCCAGAGTTCTGACTGTACAGGAACCTGGTGTCTGTCCCTGTGGGGCGAGACACAGGCTGGAAAAGGAATGTGGCTGGTTCTACTGAGGCTTGGTGTAAAGCAGAGAAGACGTCAGACTCAAATTCCTTTTGTACATTTCAACTGCACTGCTCTGACCTCCTTGGGGATGGGTGGATTTCTTCATGATGTAATTGGGGTCAAACAGAACATTTGTGTTTAGTGTCTCCTGGTTACCCGGCAAGACTGGGTGTTCAAAGGCTGGCTTTAAAATAGACTGGAAATAAGCGGGTGAGAAAAGCAAGCTGGAACAGCAAGACTTTCTGAAAGATTAAACCACTGACACATCTGTGGCATACTCAACTTGCCTGGTGCGTGTTGTTTCTACAGGTAGCATTTGGAGGATTTGTGGGAGTCTTCAAATTGGAAAAGGGTCAACACACTTCTGTTTAAAAGGAAGAATACAGTTTAGTCGTGTCCGTTTTTTTCTATCAAAGACCTTCAGTGACCACCGTGGGAAGACACAGAATTTAGACCACAGGAGGTTCTAGCCATGATAAATAAAACTGCACAGAATAAGGCAATGATAGAAGGGTGTAGTTTGGGGTGACAGAATCCAAATTAATCTTGCTGTAAAGATGAGACACACAACAATTCAAGGCTTTTGAAAAAAGCATCATTTATTTCAAAGTACAACACAAAGTTGTATTTTTAAGAAATACACATTCAATCTTGTATCTCAAGACTTGGCTATGTGCATTTCAGTTTATCTTTAAAATAAATTCAGGTATACAAATGGTACATACCTCAAGTACAAACAGCACAGAAAATGCATATGGTCTCAACCGAATGTTTTTACATTCATTCACTGTTCTTAAAGTTGACTTACATTTCTGTAATCTGCTTTTAAACCAAGACAGCCTTATTTTAAAAAAATACTCTATTTTCAGCACAAAGTCCTCATACGTTTTTAAAATTAGATCTTGGCGCATAATATTGTGAAATTATTAAAAACCAAACTTGGTAATTTAATAAAATTGTCACATGCCAGGACATCTGATTCAACTCAAATTATTTTCTTAGCTGTAAATGTCAAATTTGTGTTCATACAGATAAATAAAGGATGGAAGAAGACAGGTGGTGGAAACTTGACAGCAGTTAAGGTTTTCAGATGTACAGGCCTTATTAGAGTTTGAGGCTGAGTCCAGACTTTTCCCTAAAAGCACAACAGCAAATCTCATATTATCATAATTGCAAGAAAGATCTGAAAGAAGCGAGTGGTACGAGCCTGCCCTGCTTGAATCTGTTTTGCAAAGATGAGGAGGGTGGGGAGTGGGAAGCGACAGCAGTAACAGCCTTAAAAAGATGTCTCAAAAACTGGCATATCATGATCTAGATGAGGGGCCCCCACTTTTTTTTTTTGCCCAATTTCAATTCTCATGAGGGAAATGCGAATTAGACCAGGGGTCAGAGCTTCTTCTTCCGATTGTGGGGCTCCATATCCGCCACGGGTTGTACGTCTGCCCCAGATCGTCGGCCGGACTGGAGGCGGAGGGAGCGTGAGGAGCGGAGGGGTTCTCTGTGCCCATGAGGCCGATGCTTGGCAGCGTGTTGGCTGGAGTGGGGAAGGGCAAGGTGCCGTTCAGGTTGCTGGACCAGATCGAGTTGCAGAATGGAGTGGTGGACCATAAGCTGCTGGTGTTGCCGAGGATCGACTGACAAGACAGAAGGCGTAGCATGGGTTGTCGGGACTGACGGGCGCGGGTGGCGCGCGGGTGAAGGTTATGTTACAAACCAGGGCTGGGCTGCAGCTTTGTTCACCTCCTTTATCTTGTATATAAATGTTTTATATATGTGGGCATCTCAGGGTCTGGTGTTTTAAAGAAAGGCTGGCAAACCACAGTCAGGGGGTGGGGGGTAGGGAGGGGCGTGGCAAATCCAGCCCTGCCTGTTTCTGTCCACAGGACGTCTGCCGGAACACGGCCATCGCCTTCTGTGCTGCAGGTGAGCAGACACTACAGAAGCAGCATGGCCTGCAAAGCCCAAGGTATTTCCTGACTCCTGTTTTAAAAGCACCTTAACCATTCTTTAAAACTGAAGCCAGAAGGATTACAGTGAAGACGAGCTTTATACCATGAAGGTAAAATATCTACGGTTCAGCCCTGCTTATCTAATCTAGGTTTCCTGAGAATGAAGGAAGAATAACAGTAAGGCATTTTTGGTCATAATTTCGTGAAAGCTGAAACCAGTAATTATTTTTCTTGGTAAGAATACTTTTTTAGAGCATGGCCTTTATAGAAAAATGTAGCTGGGAACCAGATGTGCACTGGAAAAGCTCAAGCTAAGACACAGGTGCTTCTCAGAGGCAAAATAAGCACAACCCTCCAGCAGCTTCTCCTGGGGGCCGCAGGGCCACAGGATGTAAGGGTGAAGGCCACCCTCTGTCGCCGTCTGGCCCCAGTCACACATACGGGCAGATTTACAGGTTGGGAAGGCGCTGGAATGACTCTGCTCTACTAGGAGACCAGACCCACAGCTGCTCATTTGTTCTAGAATTTCTGAACTCTAGCAGATCTGAAGAATCCCGATAGGTCACTCTGGCAGAGTATGAACACAGCAATGGAGACGACAAAAGAACTAACCTGCCCCTTCCACATTGCTATCTGGCCTTTTTGGTGGCATCAGTGGTGTCTGAGTGACGGTGACAGTGACAACAGTAATAAGGAGGGTGCCGGTGAGGCCAAGCCCCAGGTACTCACTGAGGCTGTGTGGGTCGGGGAACCAGAGCTGGCTGGCCAGGAAGGGCTGGGGTCCGTTGCTGGAGAGTCCCAAAGGTAGGAAGGGCCACTACTGAACTCGTTCCAGCCCCTCTGGGAGGCCTGATTGCACGACCGAGATAACCCGAGTTTGCTGAAAACTTCTGCAAGTAAGGAAGCAATCAAGTCTGTATCTAATTTTGCCACACTCACTCGTGTAGGACAAGGTGGGGCACTCACTCAGAGGCACATGTCCCCCACCGCTCACTCGGAGCCTCACACCCGCTCTGCCGGCTCCCACCACACCCCGGGGAAGATGGGGGACAGGGGGCGGTCCCCAGGTCACAGGCACATGGCACACAACCTGAGCTCTTTACCCACACCCATCACTGGATGACCTCAAGTGCAAACACCCCGTCTGACGTGACCACGGCGAACGCAAAGCTCGCACTGTTGCCTCTAATTCTGGACGGCAAGTAAAGGAGCCCAGCAGAGCCAGGAGTCCCATTTCAGACATAGAATCCTTTCTTGAAGTTCTTAAAATCTGGGAACACACAACTGTTACTCACGGCACTGAGCTCGCTCCACTGCACCTTTGGGCTGGTGGGGAGGGGAAGGTGGAAGGAGAGACCCTTTTGAAACCTTTGTGCTGAGCCTCCATCTTCCCAGGCTACTGTGCCGGGGGCTGAGCGGGCCCGGGCTCCCGAGCACCTGTCTGGGGGAGCAGCCACGGCCGCGCTGCATTCCCGGCAGCCCGCACACCTGTTGGGACCTGACTATAACGACAAAGGAACGCACCTTTTAGAAAGGCCTACTGAATGACAGCCTTTCCTAGGTCAGCGGGCCTCTCCACACACTAGACCTCGTCTTCCTCTCTTCTTTGTCCACAGGCTTATTAGTTACAGGTCTAGCGTTAAACACTCACCACCAGTTAGGTTAAAAGAATTTCCGAATGCCGAGAACGAATTGAGGGGCGTGAAGTCGGGACTGCCGGGGTTGCTGGCGGGGCTCCACAAGCCCGAGCTGCACGTTACAGGAGGAAAACACAACACACAGAGGTGCACGGTGGTTAGTGGGGACAGGCCCGTTACAAGCGGCCTCACAAACAGCAGATGCTCCTTCAACTGGGGGCGCTCAAATATTAAAAGACAAAGGCAGAACTGGCACGCGGCTTCTACGCCGTGAAGGATTAAGCACAGAGAAGTTTTGAGCTCCTATCCTGCCATTAGCTGTGAGGCCGGTTCACAGCAAGTGGTCCACAGAGAAAATAGCTATTTTTTCCTTATGTTTACTTTCTGGTACTGGAAGATTTATTTAAAAACTTTCAAATCTAGGCCTCACTGCTTTTAGTGCAAAGTAGGTACAATTGGGGCTATCCTGAGAGTGTTTCCTGATATTTATCTGGGACCATGAACCAAGGCAAGCACTGTACGTCACCGTGCTCCATAGGATTGCTGTGGGCCAGGAAAGTGGCACGTCCAATAATTTACTGGCTCCAATTTCCTTCTCACACACATTTCTGTTCTCCTATCTGATTATCAGATCACATCCTGTCCTGTGACAGACCATGATAATGAAGAAGGATGAACACACACCCGGCTCTCTGCTGGGGTGAGACCTGCCACGTGGGCCTCCTTCCCCGCCGGGGCAGCTGCCAGGGGAAGCACAGCAAATAAACTCTGATTCCACACAACAGACAGAAATTTCTAGAGGTGTCTGCCCACGCTGATGGCCTACTTGTAATCTAGTGGGGACACACGTATGGACAGAAGAGGCAACCTGACTTGAGGAACCCTTATCTTTCGATTCAGAATGGCTTACTGTACCTGTCTGAGCCGTCGCTGTCAACGGGAGTGTGTGAAATGCCAAGGCTGCTGGAAAAATCTGTTTTGTTTGAAGAAACTTTAGCAAAGCCATTTCCTCCTGTGACAAGAGACTCTGAGTCAATCAAAGGCCATTCTGCCCCGCCCACAGTCCGGGTGTGACAGGTCCAACAGCAAGCGGCTCACCTGGGCTCTTGTCATACCCGGCTGTGACTGCAGCAAAAGTGGGGTTGCCGTTCTTGCCAGGGAGGGAGGCTGCTTTAGTCAATTTGTGTTTGCTTCCATTTGGCTGCTTGGGTTTAGGGTCGCTTGAAGGAAGAAGTAAAGACCGAGGTCATTCCTCATCAGCGCTGTCTACAGCTGGGGACAAGTGCTGGGGCCCAGATGGTGGGACGGCCACGGGACTGGGTGCACACGGTACTTTCACTGTGGCCGGGCTCAGGGCAGCTTTCAGACCACGGCCCAGCCTCACATAAAATGCTCCCACACCTGAGACTGTGCCGTCTGAGGGGACGTGGGGACTTGGGGGAAAGGAATGAAAACATCAGGCCCCTAGGAAAGAGACGAGGGACTGGAAAGGCGGCGATCCCAGCAGAGAAGGGCACCAACGGAGGGAGCCAGCGGGTCGTGGAACGAGGAGAACAAGGGATTGCGGGTGGGCAACAATGCTCCACAGGGCTCGTCCCCTGCTCCCGTCAGGACCCAGTGAGGGACCTGGTTCAGCAAGGGTCCTAAGCCAGGCAGCGTGCCCCCAGCCTCAGTGGTTATTGCCTCTTTGGCAAGAGAGAAAAACTGGGCAGTGTGGCCATAGGTGGGCAGGTGGCTCCCCGAGTGGAGAGCGGGGGTGGTGATGGCACCCGAGCTGTGCTTGCTGGGGGCGGGTGACACACGGCGCTGACAGCAGTGCGGACACACAGTAAGAACCTGTTACAGGCTCCTCACTCTCACTGGGGTTACTGTCATGCTAACTCAGGCAAATACAGGGGGGCTCTGGACCTCCAGGGAGGAGTGCAGTCACAGTTGAAGGGCCCCATCCACCATCGGGAGGCTGCCTCCTGTGTGCACAGCACTTCCGGCAGCATCTCTCTCGATGGCCAGGCTCGTGCCAGACCCTGCTCTTTTAACTGCCCAGCTCCACTGCCCTCAGCTCAAAATAAATGTCTCGTAAAGCCACGTCCTTCACGCACAGGGCATCTGTAGATCTTCACTGAATGCTCAGGATGCTTACTGACTCTAGAATCAGATTGTAATTCTAATAAGTTAAATGATGAACCTGTGGGTTCCTGGATGATGAAAACTAACGGCTGGCGTCAGGCATGGACACGGGAGCACTGACCCTGGGCAAGGGCAGGACACTGCACAGGACAGATGTGAGGCAGGACAGGACAGCAGGCTGTGGCCACTGAGCATTTCCACTCGAAGGGGGTGAGTGCCTGCAGGACTTAGTTATCTGAAGCGTGGTGGGGCTGGGGACCTACCTGCTGGAGCTGCTGTTGACGATGCTGCTGTAGCTGCCCCGGGCTGCGAACGAGCAGGGGGCAACGGGGGGAGAAGGAGAGGCGGGCGTCGGTGAGGTCTGGCGTTGTTTTAAGAAAATGTCTGCATTGAGGGTTTGCAGAGAAAGTTTATAAAGACTATCGGTAGCTGGAAATGAAAAAAAAAAGGTCTCATTAATGTGGTGTTTTGAGAATTACGCTTCAAAATTAGTTACTTTTGAGGTTCTGATACAATGCAGAACTCAAGCACATCTACAAAGAGAAAAAAAGTAAAGCTTTCCCATGTGTTCTGTTTAAAGGTCTGAAAGGTCAGACGAAGTCCCGTCTCTCTGCAGTAGAAGACTTCCCGAGAGTCAGCCGCCATGACCCATCCCCTGACTCCCAGCCCTGCGGACGGCTCCTCGTCCTTCAGGGATGGGCAGGCAGAGTCAGTGCCCGGAACGCATACGAGTCTCTGTGTTTCCAGCCAGGTTCACACCTGCGAAATGCCCCTGAGTCCCGTTCCACGCCGCCAGCCTGCACTCCGTGGGCAGGCCTGGTGTGTGGCTGCCCCCAGTCGTTTTACAAGGATATGAGCTAACAGGAGTCCTGCCGCCCGTTAGGGTAACATGTACAGCCCATTAGAGGGTGTTACAGCTGTTTCAAAAATCTTAAAAAATTTGTTTAAGAGAGAAAAAACTTCTGTTGTGAAAAACCTACCCTGCTCTCACTAAAAGGAAATACATAGAACTTCGTTCGGAAAACGGTACCGTCTGGCACGTCTACCGTGTGCGGCGTGGGGGCGTCCTGCTCCAGCTACTGCGAAACCGTCTCACGGGCTCCCGGTGTGCGAGGCTGCCCCGCCTCGTCCTCCTCATTTCCCGTCCCTGCCCAACCCAGCTCTGTCCACCTCATCCCCTCCTGATGGCCCTTCACGCCCTGTGCAAGCCCTGCCTACAGTGAGGACAGTCTGCTCCACTCCCATTTTCTGTGGAGGGTCTGTTTCCTCTCACTTCCAGAAGGGAAGCCTGCTCAGGACAGTGGATCCACTTCCCTTGTGATTGTCTCCGGCACCGGCGGTTCCCCCCAAATCCCAGGGCTCGGGGCCTGGACAAAGCTGCACGTTCCTCGGCTGTGTCAAGGCATCCCTTATGGTGCTGCCACGCTAAGCACACTTCTCGAAGCCCAAGGTGTCCGTTCACTCCCCATCTTCAGTGCCACCTTGTACCTACCCTGGGAATTCTGACTTTCCTCAGTGGTGCCGGCATCTCACATGCTGTCCCTGTTTCCACCCCACCAACTCTCACCCGATTACGTGGACAATCCCTTCCTCACATGCTCTGTCGCCTGCTGACTCGAAGTCCATGCTCAGGGCCCATCTCAAATGCCATCTCCTGTAATGGGCCCTGCTCAAAGCTCTCCACCTTTCTGCCCGTCTCAAAAGCCCCTGACATCACCTCTATACTGTAGGACCCTTATCTGTACAACTGTCCTGACCCTTCTCAAGCTACTCCTTATAGGACACCTTCTCTGACTCTGACTCCCCCACGAAATGAGCTAGGAACTGCCCACACTGGAACGGGCCACGCTCTGCCTTATGTGTGCTCGCTCACCCCAGGTGCCTGTCCCGGGGTGGGGCGGGGGTGTGTGTGCGCTGCATCCCTCAGCAGCTCTCCTTTAGTGGGATGTGTTACCGGGCCCAGTAGCTGCAGAAGCACTTACTAAATGTCAGAACGAAACAGGAGAAGAAAAGTCAGAAAAAGATCTGGGATAATGCTTGACGTAAGAAGGGAAGATTGGGGGGAGGGTAAAGGGTGGCCAGAAACAGCATAGGGCATGTGCAATTTAGAGAACTTTTTGACTCAATGTAGTTCTTCTGTGGCTACTTGGCTTTTAATAACCCCTTGGATTTGTTGTCTGTTTAAATCATGAAATTATTCCAGGAGAATTTTCTCAGCATCTCCTATGGGTACAGGGCACCATGCTGTAAGGGGTGCTACTTGGGGTAGAAAGGTCTCTACACACGGATTCCCTGTGAAGTGCAGGCTTGCACAGCCCCGAGAGGGAAATGCTTTAATCTGCTGGGACTCTAGGAAGCAAAGCGCTGCTAAAAGAGGGCTTGGAGGCTAGTGATCTCAGCCAGAGAAATTATCAGCAAAGGGTGGAGAAGGGAGAAAAGAGTGAGAAAGCAGGGACAGAGGAAGGGCACTGGACTGATGCTTACTGCTTTCATGTAGCAATACTGTGTATATAGTAGAGCCCTACTGGAACTTTCTAGTAAGGCTGGTGGTGAGAACAGAGTGGTTCTAGGATGTGGGACCAAGGTAAAGTATTCCTTGGCTGGAAAAACAAAATAATTATGCAGATGTGGGCCTTGGAGCAAGTACACACTTTTTCCAGTGGCAAGGCCATCTAGCTGTATGACAGTGAGTCCTGCTCCGAGGCACTGAGCTCTCCCAGCCTTCGTGGATGGGCCTGGGGAGGAAACAGAGGCCCAAAGAACTGTGCTTTCCAAATACTTTCTTCTCCAGACCATTTATCTCCCATTTCTTCCCTCCTGAGGTGTGGAGCCAAACCCACACTGGGTTGGATCTGGTCATCCTTCCTTCTTGACCCGAAGGAGTGATGCCAGCATGTTCATCAGGTGCCACTTTGGTGACAACACTGTCACAGCCAGCTATCTTGTCTTGAAGGCTGTGTCTGGTTGACAGCCCCTCTTTCCCATACCAGGTGTTGTTACTCACACTAGCAGAGCATATGTTTACTTCACTGAGCTGCAGAGAATGCCATGGAACTGGCTGTATCCCAGGAAACCCCGGGAATGCTGTATTCCCAGTGCTGGAAACCTCCCTCTGTGATGGAGGTGAGGTCTCTTTAATGGGGAACTGCCCACATCACGAAGTATAAGCCTAGGATCGGTGTCTAGCTGAAACCTCAGAGGGGAATCTAGTGAACGAAAAGCAGTCAGCCTGGATGCAGGGACTACTGAAAGACCTGATCAAGATCTTTTGAAGGATGAGGAATTTAGGTTTATATTTCATCCCAGGCAAAAAAACAAAAAACAAACAGCACTAAAAAGTGCCAGAAAGTCTCATGGCAAATAGGGGGTTACCAGTTTTAATATAGAAAGCGTCTCTTTCCAGCGTGTATTTATGTAAGTGAACATGTAAAAGACACCATGCTTAACGTATACTGCACCTGCATTTCCAAGTACTTTGTCCTCACTGAACTTTGAGGGCTTCAACTATTCATTTAAATACCTCTTCACCCCAAACAATCTTGTTGTTCAACCCTGATTTTCCCTTTGGCACAAACCAGCCAAGTGTGAGTTCTCTCTAACACTGTGGTGAATGTAGATGAATCAGTCCTCAGGCTGGTCCTCTCTTGACCCCAAATCCCTGTAATTAGGCCCCTCCCTTGGTTTGTCTCTGTTGTCTTCTATTTTGGGTCCTAAGTATCTAGGGCGAGGACTTCTCTCTTATTTTAGTAGCCTGTGCTACTGTCATGATTTATTGCAGGCCAAACCTGATGAAAAAGGTCAAGAAGTAGTGAGAAAAATAATGAGTAAGACTAGTGAGAAAAACAACACAGGTTGTTTATGTAAAAGATGTGGGTAAAGTTGAAGACTGAATTTTTACAAAAATGATTACACTGTAAATGTATGAGGAACTAGTCAGTGAAGATAACACTGAGTTAATGATTTCGTAAAGTAATATTTCTTTGGATGATTCACTGCTCCAGACAGATCTTTCCATTTTGTACCCTGGGAAGTGGTGCGGTCTACCAGCTCTGCACAGAGTCCTAATGTGAACTGTCTGTTGGTTTCTCTGGTGCAAATACTCCCACCATGGCCAAACAAGCCTATGATGGTTTCACAACTGGCAGACTACTGAACAATGGGCTTTTGCTGGCTGGTACAAGTGGGCTCCAGCTGGCCACAGAGGCCAGGCCTCGTTTTAACTCAATACGCCCTGTGAGTTTTCCTGCCCAGAGTGGGGCACTGAGGTTTCTAAATCTCCATACTTACAGCTGCCGGGTTTGTGAACTGGCACAGAATCCCATTCCGGTGGTGGAGAGTCTTTTTCACCCTCTGAGCTACTGGTGTTGCCTAGTTCTTGACTATTTGGGAGGAATTTTGCTAGGGCAGGTGGCCTGTTGTCCACTAACTTATTTGTACCTGCACAAAAATCAGGGGGAAAAAATTGTTAACAGAAAATAATTCCTTTCTTTCAGGTCTGTTTCAGTGAACCTTCTAATGAGGACGAGAACACCACCCTTGCCTTTTAAAGCACCGAAAACTACTAACCGATTACTGGTAACTCACAACTAATAATTACTAATACAATGAATTATGAAAATATCCCTATGAAATGAAAATACCTTTTGTTTTCTGGGAATTTCGTGATTTGGATCCGCTTGTCAATGCAGTTGGAAGAGGAATCTTGGTTGGGAGATTTCTGCGTTGTTTACTTTCCAGTGGGGGAGTATAGGAGAGCTCTAAAGAACTGAAAGACAATTATGGATGGAAAATTCAAATTTATGCTTTTGTTTTGGAGGAAAGAGCAGAAGCCATTGATCACACTATAATTTCCATTGCATTTTCTAATCTGACTTCCTTAGGCATGATGTAGTCATGGTCCTAAGTTAGCACTGGCTGCTTTCCAAACATTTCTAAGACTGTTCAGGAGACACCGAGTACTTGCAGATTTATCCTTTGGTATTCTGAGTGCTGACAAAGAACTGAAGTCCATTATCTGATAATCCGTAACGGGTTAGCGCACCTACCTCACATAATGTGTATAAAGCCTTTAGCACAAACGTGCCATTTTGGGGGTTGCTAACCACACTCATTTTGCTTGTGAATGAGTCTCTCCCAGCATCTGGACTACTAGTGGGATTCTTGAATGTGGAGCTGCTGAAAGGTCTCAGACCTAAAATGTCAAGGCGTCTGTTATCCAAAACTTTAAACACACTTTTCTCATGGAAATCATGAAATGAACCAGGACTAATTTCCTGGGTTGCCTAAGAAAATCCCCTAGCTCATTGCAGAGTGCAGGACTGAACTACTTGCCTAAGGTCTAGGGTGAGTGGGATGAGATGAATTTTCTTCTTTTTGAACTCAAGGTTAACCTTGGGCAAAAATTTAAAATATTGTTTTTATTAGAGTGTACATGTGTTCTAAAAGATTCAGAAGTAAGCTTAACATAATAAACATATATAAATAGAACTAATTGGCTCTGAACTTCCTGTTCAACATGGCAGAATGGCAGACATGATGGGCTATTTTAAGTTTCCATAGCCTGATGAAGAAAACATTAAAATTTGCTGGCAGAGAAGCAATCTCTAGGACAAATGGGTAGATAAGGGTATATAATATACCCATATAAGGTAGCAGTGTGAGCAGTGTAACTATCTGGGCCGTAAGGACATTCTTTACACAGTTGCTTCTGTACTGGCCACCAAGATCAAGTTGTAGGCTTGGGAAGGCCTCTGATAGGAGCTAAGGTAACAAGTCCGAGAAGAATATTTTCTAGTGAAGGCTGAGAACACAGCTGAGAGAACCCAGTGGTCCCTTATGAGAAATTTTCCAAAAATCATCAGTGATCTCCATCATGCTCCTGGTGATGGTCAGAAAACAGTCAGTTCAAGGCTGAGCTGATAGCCTGCTTTTCATTAAAAATCCTACAAAGTTTACTGGCTGATGTAGGTGTTCTAAAATGGGTGTACCTCTGGCATTTTCCACCTTGGTGTACTTCCTGTCCTGTCCCCAACCTTCAGGTGTGTGACTCCAACACACCACTGTGGCCTCCCCCTGCCCATGCCTCAGCTTCTTTTATTTCTTTATGCACCATATCATCTTCCTTCCGTGGCTACGCCAACTTCTCACTCCTGGAAGGCAGCCAATTTCTGCCAGGTTCTGGGACAGGGGCAGCCCACTGTACTAATTCACACCAGATTTCAAAGGGCTGAAAGGTTCAAACCTTCCAGATGACAGAATAATACGTAAATATTACTAATAATATACAGTTTAACAGAGGTTATTTACAAATATTTATAGAGATATAAGTCAGAGGTGATTTTCTTTCTTTTGTTTCTTTGTATTTCACACACACAAACATTTTTTAAAAAGTTTATTTATTTTTTAAGAGACAGAGTGTGAGCAGAGGAAGGGCAGAGAGGGAGACACAGAATCCAAAGAAGGCTCCAGGCTCTGAGCTGTCAACACTAGCCCCATGCGGGGTTCAAACTCATGAACCATGAGGTCATGACCTGAGCTGAAGTCAGATGCATAACTGACTGAGCCACCCAGAGACTCCTCACAAAATTTTTTTGAAAAAAGTTTTATTTATTTTTGAGAGAGTGCATGTGCACACCAGTGAGCAGGCAGAGAGAGTGGGAGAGAGAATCCCAAGCAGGCTGTGCTAAGAGCTCAAATGTAGGGCTCAAACCCATGAACCGTGAGAACATGACCTGAGTCAGTATCAACAGCTGGACACTTGACTGACTGAGCCACCCAGGCCCCAAATACAAATTTTCTATAATAAATAGGTATTACCTTTAGAATTAGTAAAAGAGCTAACCAAAAATCCAAAGGGCTCCATTAATCCAAATACGTAGAATTTTTGGCAGGATAATATGCCGACATGAAAAATCCACTATTTACGGGCAACACTATTAATGTACAGTTTTATGAATCTTCTAAGTCCTTCCATTTCTGACTGACAGTTATTTAAAAACTACATCTTAAAAAAAACACAAAGGCTCCCACGAAACAGACACCGAGCCCTCTGGTGGTGGCGGCAGAGGTGGGTGTGTGGGAGTTATTTTTAAGTAAGTCATTTATAAGTATGGGGGGTGGGGGATATTTATACAAAATGTAACTCTGTGCTGCTGTAAAATTAGTTGGTTTTTAAGAAAAAAGGTGTCAAACAACTATTTTATTTTTGTTGATTCATATACTTCCCTAAATTAAGCTAGATGATTTCTATTGAGAAACCTTTTTGAAGTCTCTGGAATAAAATAGGTAAGAGCCTACTTAATTTAAATGATTCTTTCTAAGAGGGAAAAACCATAAGGTGGTTCAGATGCCAGGCCTCATTTTTGCTTACGTAATACTCAGTACATGCCCCTGTCTGAGGAAGTGGGGAGGCAGAGAGCTGAGGGAAAGGGTAGGGCTTTCCCAGTGCTCATGGGTCTGGAGGCTAGTGTTGTGAAATGTGGTGCCTGTGGCCCTGAGTGGAGTGTGCTGTCTGAGCAGATGATTAGAGAGTCTTCTGTGAAGACTTCCCACCCTTATTTTAGATTATTACCTTTAAGTCATATATATATGTAAAATGTTGATAAATAAACAGAGAACAGAAAGATCAATGGATAAACTGCTATCCTAAACCAGGCCTAATGGCACTGAAGTCCTTTTAGTGTCTGAGACTGCACTCTAATTCCCTGGCATCTTATACCTATAATACAGTTTTCCGGAGGTCTACAGGTCCCCCTCCTTTTTCGGTGTCAAAGCTGGCCAAAATGGGTGGACTGGGTCTCTGCCATTGCAACACCATGCTCCACACCCCCAGGACATGATTTTTTGAAGTGAATTTATGCGAGTATGGTAGGATGTGGCTGCTCCGGCAGAGACCACAACTGAGGCACTGCTCTGGCTTTATCCCTACTGGTTTATAAGAAAACAAATTCTTCAAGGCACCTGGGTGGTTCAGTCAGTTAAGCATCCAACTCTTGATTTTGGCTCAGGTTTGTAAGACTGAGCCCCACATCGGGTTCTGTGCTGACAGCAGCATGGAGCCTGCTTGGAATTCTGTCTCCCTCTCCAGCTTGCTCTCTCTCAAAAGTAAAAAAAAAAAAACAAAAAAAAAACAACTTAAAAAAAAAAAAGGAAACCCCCTAAATTCTTTAACATTTCAGGATTGGGGCCTTCTGGCTTAGAGATAACATAACATTCCAATAATATTGATAATATTTAAAGACTAATTTTTGATAAAGCAAATGTGAGCTAAGCTCATGGATTTCATTAATATTAAAATATCAGTGTTTTGGCTACCTGATATATAGAATAAACATTTATTCCTAATCAAATAAAGCTTCTAAAAGGTGATAATATACATATGCCTTACAATGATATGCCTTCCACAGAGTGCATCTATACCCTTCGGCCATGCGGAACCACAGAGTAACACAGTGACGGCACTTCTGAGGCGACAGGAGTTTTGGGTATCACTTAGAATAGGCAGTGGTTCTACCTGAGCCACAGAGCAACGCCTTTGCTGTCACAACTCACTGTAGACAGGGAATGGCTCTATTCAGAGAGGCCACTTTTCTGGTTATTAAAAAAACCAGTCTGTTTAATTCCATATTTGAGTGATGTACCAATGAATTCTGACTCTTAATACTCTTATCCCTGTGTTTGGAAAACCACAAAACAAGATCAGTGAGTTTAAAGAGATTAGATTAAGGAGATTAGAAGAGTAAGGTTGCATATGGCTTTCTCCAGTTATAGCTGACAAGGTAAAAAGACAATTCAGAGAACACTGCTTAAACTGTCTTGCTGGTAATGATTTTCCTCTTAACTAATACCGAAAGAACATGGGTTATCCCTGTAACTGTCCCTTAACTAGATGGTAGAGAACTGGCTATTGTAGCTTTCCGTTTACTGGAGAACCTGAAATCCTTACAGTGCTAGCGGCATTCAAATGAAGCCTTTTCAGAATCAAATCTGCTAGTGATCAACTTATTGTATAAAAAAATCAGAATACAATAGAAGTCAGCAGAAAAGGGGTGAGGGTAAAAATGAACATGTATTATTTGTATAAAAAGTACTACGTCTCTGAGTTCAGGCAGAAGGCTAAAGCAGAATGGGTCAAAGTTACCTGTGGAATGGTTTTGTTATGGAAATTCTGTTAATGGCCAATTTATTTAATAAAAAAATCAGAATATAATAGAAGTCAGTATTAGAGGAATGAACTTAAGAATTAACAAGTACTGTTTTTTTTTTTTTTGCCTTCATAGCTTACTTTATTTTATTTGTTACAAATAGTTTATTGTCAAATTAGTTTCCACATAACACTGAGTGCCCATCCCCATAAGTGTCCTCCTCTATGCCCCTCCCCCCTCCCCCCCACATCCATCAGTCCTCAGTTTTTGTCAGCATTCAAGAGTCTCTCATGGTTTGCCTCTCTCCCTTTCCCCCATTTCTGCCCTTCTTCTCCCCCTTGTTCCTCCGTCAAGTTCCTCCTAATCCTCCTATACGTGCAAACATATGATATTTGTCCTTCTCTGCCTGACTTATTTCGCTCAGCATATAAGGTCCATCCATGTTGCTACACATGGCCAGATTTCATTCTTTCTCATTGCCATGTAGTAATCCATGGTATAGATAAACCACATCTTCTTGATCCATTCATCTGTTGATGGACACAAGTACTATCTGTTTTAAAAATTATGTCTGACAGCTCAGACATGAAGGGT
Source organism: Hyaena hyaena (assembly GCF_003009895.1). Lineage (NCBI taxonomy): Eukaryota > Metazoa > Chordata > Mammalia > Carnivora > Hyaenidae > Hyaena > Hyaena hyaena. The sequence goes on from NW_024080698.1 coordinate 3,119,304, forward strand.
AATCATGCAGATTTGGCAAAAGTCACCTATGGAATTTTTTGTTCTGATAATTCTTAGAAGCTTGGTTTTTAAATTTGTAGTATGAATTATAGCATGATTGTCTATTCTCTCAAGATCTCCATGAAAACTATGGCTTTTCCACAATTTGTATTTTTTAGCCCTATTTATCTAGAAATATCTGATCAATCACCTAAGCCTGAAAAAGGCCTAGAAGAATAATTCCTAGTCACTATGGTATTACTCCTGTCCTGGAGCGCCAGAATATTAGCACTAATTAGTGTCTCAGGTTGATTTCTCTCAGAAGAGATCCAAGTGTGTCAACCACTATGCCACGTGACATTGCTGCTAGCTGTTCTCAACACACTGTGGGATTGAATCACTCAATTAACAATGTGCATATAAGAGTGAATTTTAGGTACGAATTCTCCACTAATAATTAATGACTGCCATATGCTGTATTATTTCATAAATTCAGGGAAAAGGTTACATTTCACTAGAGTAACACCTAATTTCTTAGTAGGGTTCATGTTCAGTGTGGAGGCCAACGAAGGGCTTGAACTCATGATCCTGAAAATCAAGACCTGAGCTGAGATCAAGAGTAGAATGCTTGACCGATTGACCCACCTGGCATCCCAACACCTAATTTCTTATTAGCTCTCAGTTCTATGGAACAGACGGCCCAGGCCTGAGTTAAACTCTTACCTAGGGAGAGAGTCTTGTCTATTGGTGTTTCTGGAAAGCTCACATACTGTTCTCAGAATCAGAGTTAAAAAAGAGCTTCCCCAAATCTAAGGCCAATTCTAATGATAACCATGTCTTCATTAACTTACACTTAATTCTTTCGTCAATAGGTTGATGCCCACTTATCACACAAGATAAATACGAGCTTCCATGCAGATGGTCATTTTATACGATGAACTATGAAGGGCATTAACAATACTAAAACTAAAGTTAGCTTATTAGGTAGATCTAAGGTTTAATGAAAGTATGAAGTAGCCTAATTAATAACCTAATAGTTCAACTCCTTCATTTACTTGCAGAAACATTCTACAGTGAGCCTTCCCGGTGGGGCCCACCAGAATTCTGTTCCATGGTGACTGGAATTGAGTTATTTCCTAGTTAATTCATCTTAGAGTTGTCTGATAGGTGACAACTGTCCTGAGCATTTTTAAGGTCAGAATAAATTCTTCCAAGTTTTATGGCACAAAATTCTAGAACCCAATTGTAGTTCTGGGTTAGTAAACAGATTCAGAGCTCCTTTTGAGAAAAGTTATGTTCATACCTGTGGCTAAACTATCAAGGTCACCTTTGTACAGGTGAAATGTTTTGTACAGAAGTGAAATGGCTCTCTTCTTGGGAACAAATTACCAATCTCAATTTTCATCCTAAATTTTCATAACAAGTCATTAACTCTGCCTTTTACATCTCTGAATCAGAAGCATGTGGTCCCCAATTAACACAAAGCATTAGGAAAAAACCCCAAGAGAAACATGATGCAGCACGTGGCTTTTGTTGCAAAAACAAAACCAAAAAACAAACAAAAACAAAAACACCCCATAAAAACTGACCAACCACAGAGGTTACCTGGATTTCACCAGTAACTTCTTATATATATCTTCGTTCTCTGCATTCATTCATTTTTCTTACCTGGGTTTCACATCTGTTGGGATTTCTTTCTTAACACTTAAGAGTTTTTTGCTTTTTTGCTTCACTTGAGACATTTCATTTTCATGTTTTTCAGGCATGGCTTGTTTTCCCTTTTGCTTTTCTGTATCCTGTAAGAAATGAACAGTTAACTGCTGAGAAGGATTAATGAAACTGAGTAATATAGTGTATATGAAGGCAGACACAAAACCAAAGACACAGCAGATACGACACGTATGTATAAAAATAATAAATTCCTTTCTATCTTTATTGTAGTTCTCTCAATTTTTTTTAGACTTTGACTTATTATGTTTTGTTGAGTCTGAATTATAAAGAATGTTATTTTATTTCTATTCCTACTCTGCCCGGGATGGGCACAGTGGTAGCAGCAAATTGGTAGCTTCATGTTTTTAAGTATTGGGGAACAAAACCTTGCTTTTTTTTGTTTATAAGAAAATTTAGCTTGAAATACAATATAAAGTTACACACTCTGGTAATGCTCCAAAATCCTGAGCACAAGTAAAACTCAGGGCAAGAACACAGCGCAGGCAGTAGTCAGTGTTCGCTGTGTCCACAAGTGACCCTGTGGCTGTGAAAGTGTTATGGTGGGTTTAATGCTAACCATTCACCACCAACGAGAAGGAGCTTAATTATTCATTCACTTACTCAACAAACATCTACCAGTCAGCCACTTGGTGCTAGTCAATGGGGTTACCAAGGGGGCCCAGGCCCTTTCCCCAAGGGCTAAGTCTAGTAGGAGGGGGACACATATGACAGCTGGAGATGAACTTGTACCTTTGTTTGGAAACGTACACTGGCTATGCCCGGAGCATAGAAGGGCTGTCTTGCCTGGCTTGAGTGTGGAGCCTGTGCTGAGGACACACCCAGGCTGCACCTTGAAGCTGTACTATTTTACCGGTCCACCCAATGCGGTTTCTGGCCCCTGACCACTGCATAAGCACAGAAACCACACTTATGCATTTTCATAGTAACTTGACAGCAGTGGCATCCGAGCATGAGACCAGGGGACTTGTCTCCCCAACAGGGCAAGGGTCCATTCAGGTATCACCGAGGTTGCTGGGGAGCTGCATTTGGCATGGGTGTGTTTTACTTGTGTGCAGCAGGAGCACCTAGACGACAGACGGAAAATAAAAACACCTTGGTTCTTCATCACACACAGTCTGAGCGGCACTGTGTGTAAGGATGCACTGAGGCTAATCGGGACAGACAGGGGAAGGACAGACTCAGCAAAGAGCACAGCTGCAGGTGTGGGAGGAATTACAGGCACAAGGTAAATGAGAGGCTACCCAGCTTCACAGTTCATGGTTATTAAAGCAACGTGGGTTTTAACAGGTCACACCAGGTCCATCTATTTAACTGTCAAGAATAAATAATCAGAGAATGGGCTAAAACAGTCTCCTGTCCACATACCTTCTAAGACAAGTTGACTTATTTCTTGTCCAGTTGACTCATAAAGGACTTGGTAGAGCATGAGCTCTCTGAGGACAAGAACATGGTCTTTTCGTCCTCTGCTGTTTCCCAGACACAAGGTCTGCTACTCAGGTGCTCAAGTACATAATTGTTTTTTTCATTTTAATTTGCATTAAAAAAGATTTTGCATATAGTTGACACAAATGTTACATAAATTTCAAGTGTACAACATGGTGATTCAGCATGTCTAGGTGCTATGCTATGCTCACAGGTGCAGCTACCACCTGTCAGAAATACCACTTACTATGTTCCCTAAGCTGTGCCTTTCATCCCGGGGACTTACTCATGCCATAACTGAAAACCTGTGACTCCCATTCCCCTTCACCCATTTTGCCCATCTTCCCACCCCCTCCCCTCTGGCAAAAACCAGCTTGTTCTCTTTATTTGTGGGTCCGACTCTGCTTCTTATTTATCCATTTGTTTTGGTTTTTAGACTCCACATATGTGTGAACGCATGTGGTATGTCTTTCTCAGTCTGACTTCCTCACCTAGCTGACACTCCTCGTCTATGCTGTCACAAATGGCAAGAGCTCATCCCTTTTTAATGGCTGTGGGATAGTCTACCCGACCCCTATTTTCTGAATGAAAGGGTAGAAGAAGGATGGAAAAGACCTCCGTGGGAGGGCGACTTGTCAGCTGTTATCTAGTTAGGAAGAAAACACACACAACTGGCAAACAGACCAGTCGCAAAGAAGTAAAAGCACACAAACTATATGCAAGAGCACTGAGGAGGAAGAGGAATCAAAGCTGATCAGAAGGGGGTAGGACAGCAGGCATGAAGGCCACATGGAGGATTCCGTGCTGTGTCTGCAAGAAGCAAACGGCAGGGAAGGAGAGGGAGAAGCAGGAGGAAACGAACAACAGAGAGAATTATGCCAGCGGGCGTGCACAGAATGGTGGCTGATGGGGTCAGCTGGAGAGAAGTGTTAGGAGAAAAGCAAGAAAAGAAGTGAGGAAAAGTCGTGAAGAAAGCCTGTGCTGAAAATGCTTTCCAAACGCTTATTCGTATCACTGAAACTCTTGGGCCTGCATTCAAAGACGAGTAGATGGCATTCTGCGTCTCTGAAGGAATCTGTTAGAAAGGATACGACACAGTACAGAACTCCAGTGCTATGGACTGTACTGGGGCATACAGAGCACCACACCACATGTGAAGGAGGCAAAGGGAAAGGGGACTGACAAGAAAAATAAGTCATATAAATTTCATTTAAAAAATTTATATATGCAGATGACACTATTAGATTTCTTTAAGACACGATTCGTTAGGTCACTAGATTAACTGAAAAATTTGGGCCTAGAGTATTAAAGGCTATATTAGGATCATATTAAATCTGAAAGATAGTTCTCTAAAAATAAAAATGCCTAAATAGAATTATGCCCTCACTTTTCTACAAAGCACCTCTAGCTCACAGTCTCAGACCCATTCACAACAGTAACCTTACCTTCCATTTACCTAACACCACTAAGTACCAGGCGTTTGCAGTATTATTAGACACTGGGGACCACCCCGATTGCTGAGGACTCTGAGAAGTAGGGAAGCTTTCTCCATGTGTTGATGTGTGCTGAGCTGGCCAGTTGTGGGTGGCCACTACAGCCTCGGGTCTTCCCTGGGACCACCTTCCCCTCCAGGACAGTCCCTGCCCTGTCCTCCCTGCGGGAGGAGTGAGCTGCTACTGAAGCCCGCTGTACTAGCCGTGATAAGCCAGGAGAAGTCCAATATAATTAAAATGGTCTAGTTCCTTCTCATTCTCTGTTGATAACTTAAAATCTGAAACAAATTACATGAGCCAGAGTAGGTACTATTCTAGACAGTCCCTATCTCTCAAGCAGTGTTTCCCGTTTCTAATTATTTTACTTTATCAACATGCTTGCAGATATTCTTGCCTGGGGGAAATGAAGACCTCTCCCGGGGGCTGTGACTGCTTCCTGCAAGACAGTGGCGTAGGCCTGCCTGTGCACGCTGAGAAAAAATCCTCAGAACATGTGCATATGTGAAAGAGAAAAGGTTCATTCTCTACTAAAAAGCCTGATCTACGAGACAGTGTCATGTGCTGCAGGAGACACTTTCTTCCCTTGTTTGTTTGGGGCGGGGGGCCCGTCGTACCTCCTTGAGGAGAGGCTCTGTGTCTGGGTTGGAGGTCTCTGTGGTGGTGGAGGAGCTGTCGTCATCAGCCAAGGAGTCTTTCAGTTCATCTTCCTGTGGCTTTCCCTTTCCCTTCTTCTCCTTTTCCTCTTGCTTCTTAGGTGGTTTCACCTTGCGCTGAAGAGGTTTTCCTTTCCCTGGGGGTAAAAGTCAAAATAAAATAACTTCGTGATTTTTAAATAGCTCAGAAAACACAGCCATTATAACTTTTCTCCAAGAGGCTGGACTCTTTTTCTCATTAATTAAGGTTTCTTTCTCTAATTCATTTTTTCTCTAATTAAAGCTTTCCAAATCGTGTTTGGCTTTTTGATTAGAATACCGGTGAAAGTCAATTTTACTGAGGCATAATTTATGTACAGTGAGAAAAGCTCATTTTAAGTACAGAGTTCAATGACTTTTGGCAAACTCTGTAGTTTTGACAAATTTGTGTCTTAGAATACTTTTTTATACTCTACAGGGTGATGTAGCTTTGAAAAATCACAGAGGTGAAACCCAGAGATCCTTTCAAACTTGTTTGGAGATGGAAGCCTGAAGGTGATGCCCATGTGCATCACCCAAGGGATGTAAGAGGCCCGGAGACAGAGCCATGATGGCTGAGTCCAAATCCCGGCTCTCCTCAACCAGCTGTGTGATCTTGGCCTCCCATCTGTAAGCTGGGAGAGACAACACCTCACAGGGTTGTAATGGGGAATTCATAAAGCCCTCAGAGCAGTGCCTAGCACATAAACACCATGGAATGTTCTATATGGACAGAGTCAACAGCAGAGCTATAGAAAGACTAGAATTTTTAGGGGCGTCTGTGTAGCTCAGTAGGTTGAGCATCCGACTTCCACTCAGGTCATGATCTCATGGGTCGTGGGTTCTAGCCTCGTGTTGGGCTCCACTCAAAGCCTGGAGTCTGTTTCGGATTCTGTATCTCCCTCTGTGCCCCTTTCCTTTGTCTCTCTCTCTCTCTCTCTCTCTCTCAAAAATAAGCAAACATTAAAAAAATGTAGAAAGCCTAGTATTTTTAAAAGATGTGGATGCTCCCAAGACAAATGAGAAGCCACAGTTATTTGAGTGCCCACTATTTCCCAGGCAGCATTCCATGTCCTGAGTATAGCACCAGCACCAACAACATTATCTCTGCCTTCAGAGAGCTTACATTCTAGCTGCATAGACAGCTGCAGAGAAATCCCCGGATTCCAGCATCTGTTGAGTCACCTGGGCGGACAGGCAGGGTAAAGCTGCTACAGAAGCCACATAAGCCACAGTTTAAGCCATTCTATATACGCCATTTAAAAATATATTACTCTGATAATGGTAGCTTAATACAAGTTATCTAAATCCCAAGGTTTCATGGCCACTGTCAACTGTTGTCAGAAACTCAAACTTTGACATCTAGGGGATGGCAAACCATGGCTCCTGGATGAAATCTGGCCTGTGGCCTGTTTTGTATAGCTTGTGAGGTGGGAGTGATTTTTACTTTTTTAAGTGATTGGAAAAAAGAAATAAGAATATATGACAGAACACAGTTTGGGGCACACCAAGCCTTGCATATTTATCACCTGGCCCTTTACAGTAAAGTTCTGCTGAGCCTGATCTATAAAAAGAATAGGTAAAGCTCTGACTGATTTTTAGGAATATCATTTTACCATTTACTTTCACACTGATTCCAGGAGGTATGACATTTGAAATCATAACCGGGACAATAAGTCTCAAAAATTGAGAAGCCTTTGTTTTAGCAGACTGGCCAATGGGTTTATTTATAGCTTCTGATCCATCCTGACTGGCTGGAGTTCCTCTCTGCTGTGGCAGGAGGGAAGGAGCCGGTCTTGCTCTGGCCCTGGGAGCCCCTGGACTTCTCAGATTCTGAGTTCAACAGTTCATGCCGAGAGCACTTCAAACTTCCCCACATGACCGAGATCAATCCCCATGCAATGAGTTTCTCACGTGCAATTACACAATTCTGTCATGCTTAGGTTCACTGTGTGAGACGCACAACCTGTATAAATAATCTGTATTTACAATAACCTGAAACCAGCTTAACAAACAGGAAATGTTAGAAGCAATATATTTTTTTAAACTAGACTCAAATACTGAAGACATGGATACACAAAGGAGAAAAAGAAACACTTAACAAACTAAGAATTAAGCTAAAAACCTGGGTAAAAAAAAAAAGCTTATTTCATGAATGACTAGTTTACACTTTTTAAATCCCCATCTTTTATTAATTTCTTAATATGCTGCACTTGGACTTCTGTCCCCAGCACCTTAACGAATGGCATTTTGAAAAGGTTATCAATAGCTCCTTAGCTGTCAATACCACTGACCTCTAGAACTCATTCTACAAGACCTCTCTGTTTGACTGGACACTGGACTATTCCCCTCCCCGCCCCAGCCATACCTCACATTATTATCCTTTTCTGGTACTAGGATTCTTCTGGCAACTTTTTCGCTGGCTTCATCTTTGCTCATGTTCCCTAGAGATCTGCTCTTGGAACTTCTTTCCCCTTTAAATTCCCCCCAGGAGCTCAGTTTAATTAGTTTGACATAAGCAATTCAAATCTAAAATGTCCAAGCTGACTTAAATATCCTAAAAACATCTTTTGGGTTCTCAGGCTGTAACAATTATACTTACTCTGCTGTACTTTAGACTAACCTAGGGAGCTTTTAACAAATGTCGCTTTGTTGGGGCTCCACCCTGAGTTTCTGGTTAAGCAGTTGCGTGTGGGACCTGGCATGGGTAAATTTTTAAAAAGCTCCTCTAAGTGATTCTAGTGTGTAACTAGGATGAGAATCATTAGTCATGGTATCAACACAATCACCAGAGCATCAGTCCAATGGCTTAGCTAGCGACTACCTTACTCTCCTGTGTGACTTCTTCTGCTTCTGTTCCCAAATTCAAATGTTGGTGGGAGGGGAGAGAGCATGCTGTCGTCAAAGGACTAGAAATAATTCTGACTAGATCAGCCTGATGATGGGCCTATGTGCCCTGCAAGGCTGCACACACAGGAGTGGCATCTGTCTTCCCCTTGCCACTTGGTGGGGTAAAGGAAGAAGCTAACTTCTCAGGCAACCTTGTTCTCAAGGGTCTCTTCTCTTCCTCAGGGACTGGTTCCCAGTGGAAAGACTGGGCTTTGGAAAAAAGAGTCTCAAACATTTTGCTAGGAGGGGACTGGCAAGCAGGTATCAGAAGTCACAGGGAAACTGCCCTCTCAAACATAAATTATTACCTCAATACACAGTGGAGGACACAGGATATCACCCGCCTTAAGGAAACCATGCCTTAACTGGTGCATAATCTATATAAAAACTAACCTATCCAAGTAAAGACAATACAGACTGAAGGGAAAAGCAGCTTAGGAAAACTCAGTGTTTGTTACCAGCAGTAGCCAAGTCATAGACCCAACATGACTGACAGGTTCCTTAGGCTTCACATCACCATCTGGGTGAAATGTCCCTGAGGCCACCCACTCTCTCTGTCTGCCTACTCCTGCTATCACCAGGCAGACTCTTTTTTTTTTTTTTTAAATGTTTTTTTTTTTTTAATTTATTTCTAGGAGA